>NW_026529609.1:0-86318 GCF_028500815.1 Rissa tridactyla
GGAAAGAGCCGTGCCTCGTTGGAAAGCTCTTTGGCAGCCGCTCGCGTGGCCCCACAGCCCGTGGGGCTGCGGGCTTTCCGGCGGCCGTCAGCCTCGGCGACACCAGTGCCCACGTGGCGCCGCCGCGCCAGCCTGCGAAGCATTTTCCGGTAGGGGCCGCGTCTCTGGCGACAGCTCCCACGCCCGAAGAGCCAGGAGGGAAAGCCGTGCCTCGTTGGAAAGCTCTTTGGCAGCCGCTCGCGTGGCCCCACAGCCCGTGGGGCTGCGGGCTTTCCGGCGGCCGTCAGCCTCGGCGCCACCGGCGCCCACGTGGCGCCGCCGCGCCAGCCTGCGAAGCATTTTCCCGGTAGGGCCGCGGCTCTGGCGACAGCTCCCACGCCCGAAGAGCCAGGAGGGAAAGCCGTGCCTCGTTGGAAAGCTCTTTGGCAGCCGCTCGCGTGGTCCTACAGCCCGTGGGGCTGCGGGCTTTCCGGCGGCCGTCAGCCTCGGCAACATCCGGCGCCCACGTGGCGCCACCGCGCCAGCCTGCGAAGCATTTTCCGGTAGGGCCGCGTCTCTGGCGACAGCTCCCACGCCCGAAGAGCCAGGAGGGAAAGCCGTGCCTCGTTGGAAAGCTCTTTGGCAGCCGCTCGCGTGGCCCCACAGCCCGTGGGGCTGCGGGCTTTCCGGCGGCCGTCAGCCTCGGCGACTACCGGCGCCCACGTGGCGCCGCCGCGCCAGCCTGCGAAGCATTTTCCGGTAGGGCCGCGGCTCTGGCGACAGCTCCCACGCCCCGAAAGAGCCAGGAGGGAAAGCCATGCCTCGTTGGAAAGCTCTTTGGCAGCCGCTCGCGTGGCCCCACAGCCCGTGGGGCTGCGGGCTTTCCGGCGGCCGTCAGCCTCGGCGAAACCTGCGACCACGTGGCGCCGCCGCGCCAGCCTGCGAAGCATTTTCCGGTAGGGCCGCGGCTCTGGCGACAGCTCCCACGCCCGAAGAGCCAGGAGGGGAAAGCCGTGCCTCGTTGGGAAAGCTCTTTGGCAGCCGCTCGCGTGGCCCCACAGTCCGTGGGGCTGCGGGCTTTCCGGCGGCCGTCAGCCTCGGCGACACCGGCCCCCACGTGGCGCCGCCGCGCCAGCCTGCGAAGCATTTTCCGGTAGGGCCGCGTCTCTGGCGACAGCTCCCACGCCCGAAGAGCCAGGAGGGAAAGCCGTGCCTCGTTGGAAAGCTCTTTGGCAGCCGCTCGCGTGGCCCCACAGCCCGTGGGGCTGCGGGCTTTCCGGCGGCCGTCAGCCTCGGCGCCACCGGCGCCCACGTGGCGCCGCCGCGCCAGCCTGCGAAGCATTTTCCGGTAGGGCCGCGGCTCTGGCGACAGCTCCCACGCCCGAAGAGCCAGGAGGGAAAGCCGTGCCTCGTTGGAAAGCTCTTTGGCAGCCGCTCGCGTGGTCCTACAGCCCGTGGGGCTGCGGGCTTTCCGGCGGCCGTCAGCCTCGGCAACACCGGCGCCCACGTGGCGCCACCGCGCCAGCCTGCGAAGCATTTTCCGGTAGGGCCGCGTCTCTGGCGACAGCTCCCACGCCCGAAGAGCCAGGAGGGAAAGCCGTGCCTCGTTGGAAAGCTCTTTGGCAGCCGCTCGCGTGGCCCCACAGCCCGTGGGGCTGCGGGCTTTCCGGCGGCCGTCAGCCTTGGCGACAGCTGCGCCCACGTGGCGCCGCCGCGCCAGCCTGCGAAGCATTTCCGGTAGGGCCGCGGCTCTGGCGACAGCTCCCCACGCCCGAAGAGCCAGGAGGGAAAGCCATGCCTCGTTGGAAAGCTCTTTGGCAGCCGCTCGCGTGGCCCCACAGCCCGTGGGGCTGCGGGCTTTCCGGCGGCCGTCAGCCTCGGCGAAACCTGCGACCACGTGGCGCCGCCGCGCCAGCCTGCGAAGCATTTTCCGGTAGGGCCGCGGCTCTGGCGACAGCTCCCACGCCCGAAGAGCCAGGAGGGAAAGCCGTGCCTCATTGGAAAGCTCTTTGGCAGCCGCTCGCGTGGCCCCACAGTCCGTGGGGCTGCGGGCTTTCCGGCGGCCGTCAGCCTCGGCGACACCGGCCCCCACGTGGCGCCGCCGCGCCAGCCTGCGAAGCATTTTCCGGTAGGGCCGCGGCTCTGGCGACAGCTCCCACGCCCGAAGAGCCAGGAGGGAAAGCCGTGCCTCGTTGGAAAGCTCTTTGGCAGCCGCTCGCGTGGCCCCACAGCCCGTGGGGCTGCGGGCTTTCCGGCGGCCGTCAGCCTCGGCGACACCAGTGCCCACGTGGCGCCGCCGCGCCAGCCTGCGAAGCATTTTCCAGTAGGGCCGCGTCTCTGGCGACAGCTCCCACGCCTGAAGAGCCAGGAGGGAAAGCCGTGCCTCGTTGGAAAGCTCTTTGGCAGCCGCTCGTGTGGCCCCACAGCCCGTGGGGCTGCGGGCTTTCCGGCGGCCGTCAGCCTCGGCGACACCTGCGACCACGTGGCGCCGCCGCGCCAGCCTGCGAAGCATTTTCCGGTAGGGCCGCGGCTCTGGCGACAGCTCCCACGCCCGAAGAGCCAGGAGGGAAAGCCATGCCTCGTTGGAAAGCTCTTTGGCAGCCGCTCGCGTGGCCCCACAGCCCGTGGGGCTGCGGGCTTTCCGGCGGCCGTCAGCCTCGGCGACACCTGCGACCACGTGGCGCCGCCGCGCCAGCCTGCGAAGCATTTTCCGGTAGGGGCCGCGGCTCTGGCGACAGCTCCCCCACCCGAAGAGCCAGGAGGGAAAGCCGTGCCTCGTTGGAAAGCTCTTTGGCAGCCGCTCGCGTGGCCCCACAGCCCGTGGGGCTGCGGGCTTTCCGGCGGCCGTCAGCCTCGGCGACACCGGCGACCACGTGGCGCCGCCCACGCCAGCCTGCGAAGCATTTTCCGGTAGGGCCGCGGCTCTGGCAACAGCTCCCACGCCTGAAGAGCCAGGAGGGAAAGCCGTGCCTCGTTGGAAAGCTCTTTGGCAGCCGCTCGCGTGGCCCCACAGCCCGTGGGGCTGCGGGCTTTCCAGCGGCCGTCAGCCTCGGCGCCACAGGCGCCCATGTGGCGCAGCCGCGCCAGCCTGCGAAGCATTTTCCGGTAGGGCCGTGGCTGTGGCGACAGCTCCCACGCCCGAAGAGCCAGGAGGGAAAGCCGTGCCTCGTTGGAAAGCTCTTTGGCAGCCGCTCGCATGGCCCCATAGCCCGTGGGGCTGCGGGCTATCCGGCGGCCATCAGCCTCGGCGACACCAGGGCACACGTGGCGCCGCCGTGCCAGGCTGCGAAGCATTTTTCGGTAGGACCGCGGCTCTGGCGACAGCTCCCACGCCCGAAGAGCCAGGACGGAAAGCCGTGCCTCGTTGGAAAGCTCTTTGGCAGCCGCTCGCGTGGCCCCACAGCCCGTGGGGCTGCGGGCTTTCCGGCGGCCGTCAGCCTCGGCGACACCTGCGACCACGTGGCGCCGCCGCGCCAGCCTGCGAAGCATTTTCCGGTAGGGCCGCATCTCTGGCGACAGCTCCCACGCCCGAAGAGCCAGGAGGGAAAGCCGTGCCTCGTTGGAAAGCTCTTTGGCAGCCGCTCGCGTGGCCCCACAGCCCTTGGGGCTGCGGGCCTTCCGGCAGCCGTCAGCCTCGGCGCCACCGGCGCCAACGTGGCGCCGCCGCGCCAGCCTGCGAAGCATTTTCCGGTAGGGCCGCGTCTCTGGCGACAGCTCCCACGCCCGAAGAGCCAGGAGGGAAAGCCATGCCTCGTTGGAAAGCTCTTTGGCAGCCGCTCGCGTGGCCCCACAGCCCGTGGGGCTGCGGGCTTTCCGGCGGCCGTCAGCCTCGGCGACACCAGTGCCCACGTGGCGCCGCACCGCCAGCCTGCGAAGCATTTTCCGGTAGGGCCGTGGCTGTGGCGACAGCTCCCACGCCTGAAGAGCCAGGAGGGAAAGCCGTGCCTCGTTGGAAAGCTCTTTGGCAGCCGCTCGCATGGCCCCATAGCCCGCGGGGCTGCGAGCTTTCCGGCGGCCGTCAGCCTGGGCGACACCGGCGCCCACGTGGTGCCGCCGTGGCAGCCTGCGAAACATTTTCCGCTAGGGCCGTGACTTTGGCGACAGCTCCCATGCCCGAAGAGTCAGGAGGGAATGCCGTGCCTCGTTGGAAAGCTCTTTGGCATCCGCTCGCGTGGCCCCAAAGCCCGTGGGACTGCGGGCTTTTCGGCGGCCGTCAGCCTCGGCGACACCGGCGCCCACGTGGCGCCGCCGCGCCAGCCTGCGAAGCATTTTCCGGTAGGGCCGCGGCTCTGGCGACAGCTCCCACGCCCTAAGAGCCAGGAGGGGAAAGCCGTGCCTCGTTGGAAATCTCTTTGGCAGCTGCTCGAGTGTCCCCACAGCCCGTGGGGCTGCGGGCTTTCCGGCGGCCATCAGCCTCGGCGACACCAGGGCACACGTGGCGCCGCCGCGCCAGCCTGCGAAGCATTTTCCGGTAGGGCCGCGGCTCTGGCAACAGCTCCCACGCCCGAAGAGCCAGGAGGGAAAGCCGTGCCTCGTTGGAAAGCTCTTTGGCAGCCGCTCGCGTGGCCCCACAGCCCGTGGGGCTGCGGGGCTTTCCGGCGGGCGTCAGCCTCGGCGACACCAGGGCACACGTGGCGCCGCCGCGCCAGCCTGCGAAGCATTTTCCGGTAGGGCCCGCGTCTCTGGCGACAGCTCCCACGCCCGAAGAGCCAGGAGGGAAAGCTGTGCCTCGTTGGAAAGCTCTTTGGCAGCCGCTCGCGTGGTCCTACAGCCCGTGGGGCTGCGGGCTTTCCGGCGGCCGTCAGCCTCGGCGACACCGGCGCCCACGTGGCGCCGCCGCGCCAGCCTGCGAAGCATTTTCCGGTAGGGCCGCGTCTCTGGCGACAGCTCCCACGCCCGAAGAGCCAGGAGGGAAAGCCGTGCCTCGTTGGAAAGCTCTTTGGCAGCCGCTCGCGTGGCCCCACAGCCCGTGGGGCTGCGGGCTTTCCGGCGGCCGTCAGCCTCGGCGCCACCGGCGCCCACGTGGCGCCGCCGCGCCAGCCTGCGAAGCATTTTCCGCTAGGGCCGCGTCTCTGGCGACAGCTCCCACGCCCGAAGAGCCAGGAGGGAAAGCCGTGCCTCGTTGGAAAGCTCTTTGGCAGCCGCTCGCGTGGCCCCACAGCCCGTGGGGCTGCGGGCTTTCCGGCGGCCGTCAGCCTCGGCGACACCGGCGCCCACGTGGCGCCGCCCGCGCCAGCCTGCGAAGCATTTTCCGGTAGGGCCGCGGCTCTGGTGACAGCTCCCCCGCCCGAAGAGCCAGGAGGGAAAGCCGTGCCTCGTTGGAAAGCTCTTTGGCAGCCGCTCGCGTGGCCCCACAGCCCGTGGGGCTGCGGGCTTTCCGTCGGCCGTCAGCCTCGGCGACACCTGCGCCCACGTGGCGCCGCCGCACCAGCCTGCGAAGCATTTTCCGGTAGGGCCGCGGCTCTGGCGACAGCTCCCACGCCCGAAGAGCCAGGAGGGAAAGCCATGCCTCATTGGAAAGCTCTTTGGCAGCCGCTCGCGTGGCCCCACAGCCCGTGGGGCTGCGGACTTTCCGTCGGCCGTCAGCCTCGGCGACACCTGCGACCACGTGGCGCCGCCGCGCCAGCCTGCGAAGCATTTTCCGGTAGGGCCGCGGCTCTGGCGACAGCTCCCACGCCCGAAGAGCCAGGAGGGAAAGCCGTGCCTCGTTGGAAAGCTCTTTGGCAGCCGCTCGCGTGGCCCCACAGCCCGTGGGGCTGCGGGCTTTCCGGCGGCCGTCAGCCTCGGCGCCACCGGCGACCACGTGGCGCCGCCGCGCCAGCCTGCAAAGCATTTTCCGGTAGGGCCGCGGCTCTGGCGACAGCTCCCACGCCCGAAGAGCCAGGAGGGAAAGCCGTGCCTCGTTGGAAAGCTCTTTGGCAGCCGCTCGCGTGGCCCCACAGCCCGTGGGGCTGCGGGCTTTCCGGCGGCCGTCAGCCTCGGCGCCACCGGCGACCACGTGGCGCCGCGGCGCCAGCCTGCGAAGCATTTTCCGGTAGGGCCGCGGCTCTGGTGACAGCTCCGCCACCCAAAGAGCCAGGAGGGAAAGCCGTGCCTCGTTGGAAACCTCTTTGGCAGCCGCTCGCATGGCCCCATAGCCCGTGGGGCTGCGGGCTTTCCGGCGGCCATCAGCCTCGGCGACACCAGGGCACACTTGGCGCCGCCGTGCCAGCCTGCGAAGCATTTTCCGGTAGGACCGCGGCTCTGGCGACAGCTCCCACGCCCGAAGAGCCAGGACGGAAAGCCGTGCCTCGTTGGAAAGCTCTTTGGCAGCCGCTCGCGTGGCCCCACAGCCCGTGGGGCTGCGGGCTTTCCGGCGGCCGTCAGCCTCGGCGACACCTGCGACCACGTGGCGCCTCCGCGCCAGCCTGCGAAGCATTTTCCGGTAGGGCCGCATCTCTGGCGACAGCTCCCACGCCCGAAGAGCCAGGAGGGAAAGCCGTGCCTCGTTGGAAAGCTCTTTGGCAGCCGCTCGCGGGGCAACACAGCCCGTGGGGCTGCGGGCCTTCCGGCAGCCGTCAGCCTCGGCGCCACCGGCGCCCACGTGGCGCCGCCGCGCCAGCCTGCGAAGTATTTTCCGGTAGGGCCGCGGCTCTGGCGACAGCTCCCACGCCCGAAGAGCCAGGAGGGAAAGCCGTGCCTCGTTGGAAAGCTCTTTGGCAGCCGCTCGCGTGGCCCCACAGCCCGTGGGGCTGCGGGCTTTCCGGCGGCCGTCAGCCTCGGCGACACCAGTGCCCACGTGGCGCCGCACCGCCAGCCTGCGAAGCATTTTCCGGTAGGGCCGCGGCTCTGGCGACAGCTCCCACGCCCGAAGAGCCAGGAGGGAAAGCCGTGCCTCGTTGGAAAGCTCTTTGGCAGCCGCTCGCGTGGCCCCACAGCCCGTGGGGCTGCGGGCTTTCCGGCGGCCGTCAGCCTCGGTGACACCTGCGACCACGTGGCGCCGCCGCGCCAGCCTGCGAAGCATTTTCCGGTAGGGCCGCGGCTCTGGCGACAGCTCCCACGCCCGAAGAGCCAGGAGGGAAAGCCGTGCCTCGTTGGAAAGCTCTTTGGCAGCTGCTCGCGTGGCCCCATAGCCCGTGGGGCTGCGGGCTTTCCGGCGGCCGTCAGCCTCGGCGACACCTGCGACCACGTGGCGCCGCCGCGCCAGCCTGCGAAGCATTTTCCGGTAGGGCCGCGTCTCTGGCGACAGCTCCCACGCCCGAAGAGCCAGGAGGGAAAGCCGTGCCTCGTTGGAAAGCTCTTTGGCAGCCGCTCGCGTGGCCCCACAGCCCGTGGGGCTGCGGGCTTTCCGGCGGCCGTCAGCCTCGGCGCCACCGGCGACCACGTGGCGCCGCCGCGCCAGCCTGCGAAGCATTTTCCGGTAGGGCCGCGGCTCTGGCGACAGCTCCCACGCCCGAAGAGCCAGGAGGGAAAGCCGTGCCTCGTTGGAAAGCTCTTTGGCAGCCGCTCGCGTGGCCCCACAGCCCGTGGGGCTGCGGGCTTTCCGGCGGCCGTCAGCCTCGGCGCCACCGGCGACCACGTGGCGCCGCGGCGCCAGCCTGCGAAGCATTTTCCGGTAGGGCCGCGGCTCTGGTGACAGCTCCGCCACCCAAAGAGCCAGGAGGGAAAGCCGTGCCTCGTTGGAAACCTCTTTGGCAGCCGCTCGCATGGCCCCATAGCCCGTGGGGCTGCGGGCTTTCCGGCGGCCATCAGCCTCGGCGACACCAGGGCACACTTGGCGCCGCCGTGCCAGCCTGCGAAGCATTTTCCGGTAGGACCGCGGCTCTGGCGACAGCTCCCACGCCCGAAGAGCCAGGACGGAAAGCCGTGCCTCGTTGGAAAGCTCTTTGGCAGCCGCTCGCGTGGCCCCACAGCCCGTGGGGCTGCGGGCTTTCCGGCGGCCGTCAGCCTCGGCGACACCAGTGCCCACGTGGCGCCGCACCGCCAGCCTGCGAAGCATTTTCCGGTAGGGCCGCGGCTCTGGCGACAGCTCCCACGCCCGAAGAGCCAGGAGGGAAAGCCGTGCCTCGTTGGAAAGCTCTTTGGCAGCCGCTCGCGTGGCCCCACAGCCCGTGGGGCTGCGGGCTTTCCGGCGGCCGTCAGCCTCGGTGACACCTGCGACCACGTGGCGCCGCCGCGCCAGCCTGCGAAGCATTTTCCGGTAGGGCCGCGTCTCTGGCGACAGCTCCCACGCCCGAAGAGCCAGGAGGGAAAGCCGTGCCTCGTTGGAAAGCTCTTTGGCAGCCGCTCGCGTGGCCCCACAGCCCGTGGGGCTGCGGGCTTTCCGGCGGCCGTCAGCCTCGGCGACACCGGCCCCCACGTGGCGCCGCCGCGCCAGCCTGCGAAGCATTTTCCGGTAGGGCCGCGGCTCTGGCGACAGCTCCCACGCCCGAAGAGCCAGGAGGGAAAGCCGTGCCTCATTGGAAAGCTCTTTGGCAGCCACTCGCATGGCCCCATAGCCCGTGGGGCTGCGGGCTTTCCGGCGGCCGTCAGCCTCGGCGCCACCGGCGCCCATGTGGCGCCGCACCGCCAGCCTGCGAAGCATTTTCCGGTAGGGCCGCGGCTCTGGCGACAGCTCCCACGCCCGAAGAGCCAGGAGGGAAAGCCGTGCCTTGTTGGAAAGCTCTTTGGCAGCCGCTCGCGTGGCCCCACAGCCCGTGGGGCTGCGGGCTTTCCGGCGGCCGTCAGCCTCGGCGACACCAGGGCACACGTGGCGCCGCCGCGCCAGCCTGCGAAGCATTTTCCGGTAGGGCCGCGGCTCTGGCGACAGCTCCCACGCCCGAAGAGCCAGGAGGGAAAGCCGTGCCTCATTGGAAAGCTCTTTGGCAGCCACTCGCATGGCCCTATAGCCCGTGGGGCTGCGGGATTTCCGGCGGCCGTCAGCCTCGGCGACACCGGCGCCCATGTGGCGCCGCCGCGCCAGCCTGCGAAGCATTTTCCGGTAGGGCCGCGGCTCTGGCGACAGCTCCCACGCCCGAAGAGCCAGGAGGGAAAGCCGTGCCTTGTTGGAAAGCTCTTTGGCAGCCGCTCGCGTGGCCCCACAGCCCGTGGGGCTGCGGGCTTTCCGGCGGCCGTCAGCCTCGGCGACACCAGGGCACACGTGGCGCCGCCGCGCCAGCCTGCGAAGCATTTTCCGGTAGGGCCGCGGCTCTGGCGACAGCTCCCACGCCCGAAGAGCCAGGAGGGAAAGCCGTGCCTCGTTGGAAATCTCTTTGACAGCTGCTCGAGTGGCCCCACAGCCCGTGGGGCTGCGGGCTTTCCGGCGGCCATCAGCCTCGGCGACACCTGCGACCACGTGGCGCCGCCGCGCCAGCCTGCGAAGCATTTTCCGGTAGGGCCGCGGCTCTGGCGACAGCTCCCACGCCCGAAGAGCCAGGACGGAAAGCCGTGCCTCGTTGGAAAGCTCTTTGGCAGCCGCTCGCGTGGCCCCACAGCCCGTGGGGCTGCGGGCTTTCCGGCGGCCGTCAGCCTTGGCGCCACCGGCGCCCACGTGGCGCCGCGGCGCCAGCCTGCGAAGCATTTTCCGGTAGGGCCGCGTCTCTGGCGACAGCTCCCCCACCCGAAGAGCCAGGAGGGAAAGCCGTGCCTCGTTGGAAAGCTCTTTGGCAGCCGCTCGCGTGGCCCCACAGCCCGTGGGGCTGCGGGCTTTCCGGCGGCCGTCAGCCTCGGCGACAGCGGCGCCCACGTGGCGCCGCCGCCCCAGCCTGCGAAGCATTTTCCGGTAGGGACGCGTCTCTGGCGACAGCTCCCACGCCCGAAGAGCCAGGAGGGAAAGCCGTGCCTCGTTGGAAAGCTCTTTGGCAGCCGCTCGCGTGGCCCCACAGCCCGTGGGGCTGCGGGCTTTCCGGCGGCCGTCAGCCTCGGCGACACCTGCGACCACGTGGCGCCTCCGCGCCAGCCTGCGAAGCATTTTCCGGTAGGGCCGCATCTGTGGCGACAGCTCCCACGCCCGAAGAGCCAGGAGGGAAAGCCGTGCCTCGTTGGAAAGCTCTTTGGCAGCCGCTCGCGGGGCAACACAGCCCGTGGGGCTGCGGGCCTTCCGGCAGCCGTCAGCCTCGGCGCCACCGGCGCCCACGTGGCGCCGCCGCGCCAGCCTGCGAAGTATTTTCCGGTAGGGCCGCGGCTCTGGCGACAGCTCCCACGCCCGAAGAGCCAGGAGGGAAAGCCGTGCCTCGTTGGAAAGCTCTTTGGCAGCCGCTCGCGTGGCCCCACAGCCCGTGGGGCTGCGGGCTTTCCGGCGGCCGTCAGCCTCGGCGACACCAGTGCCCACGTGGCGCCGCACCGCCAGCCTGCGAAGCATTTTCCGGTAGGGCCGCGGCTCTGGCGACAGCTCCCACGCCCGAAGACCCAGGAGGGAAAGCCGTGCCTCGTTGGAAAGCTCTTTGGCAGCCGCTCGCGTGGCCCCACAGCCCGTGGGGCTGCGGGCTTTCCGGCGGCCGTCAGCCTCGGTGACACCTGCGACCACGTGGCGCCGCCGCGCCAGCCTGCGAAGCATTTTCCGGTAGGGCCGCGGCTCTGGCGACAGCTCCCACGCCCGAAGAGCCAGGAGGGAAAGCCGTGCCTCGTTGGAAAGCTCTTTGGCAGCCGCTCGCGTGGCCCCACAGCCCGTGGGGCTGCGGGCTTTCCGGCGGCCGTCAGCCTCGGCGACACCTGCGACCACGTGGCGCCGCCGCGCCAGCCTGCGAAGCATTTTCCGGTAGGGCCGCGTCTCTGGCGACAGCTCCCACGCCCGAAGAGCCAGGAGGGAAAGCCGTGCCTCGTTGGAAAGCTCTTTGGCAGCCGCTCGCGTGGCCCCACAGCCCGTGGGGCTGCGGGCTTTCCGGCGGCCGTCAGCCTCGGCGCCACCGGCGACCACGTGGCGCCGCCGCGCCAGCCTGCGAAGCATTTTCCGGTAGGGCCGCGGCTCTGGCGACAGCTCCCACGCCCGAAGAGCCAGGAGGGAAAGCCGTGCCTCGTTGGAAAGCTCTTTGGCAGCCGCTCGCGTGGCCCCACAGCCCGTGGGGCTGCGGGCTTTCCGGCGGCCGTCAGCCTCGGCGCCACCGGCGACCACGTGGCGCCGCGGCGCCAGCCTGCGAAGCATTTTCCGGTAGGGCCGCGGCTCTGGTGACAGCTCCGCCACCCAAAGAGCCAGGAGGGAAAGCCGTGCCTCGTTGGAAACCTCTTTGGCAGCCGCTCGCATGGCCCCATAGCCCGTGGGGCTGCGGGCTTTCCGGCGGCCATCAGCCTCGGCGACACCAGGGCACACTTGGCGCCGCCGTGCCAGCCTGCGAAGCATTTTCCGGTAGGACCGCGGCTCTGGCGACAGCTCCCACGCCCGAAGAGCCAGGACGGAAAGCCGTGCCTCGTTGGAAAGCTCTTTGGCAGCCGCTCGCGTGGCCCCACAGCCCGTGGGGCTGCGGGCTTTCCGGCGGCCGTCAGCCTCGGCGACACCAGTGCCCACGTGGCGCCGCACCGCCAGCCTGCGAAGCATTTTCCGGTAGGGCCGCGGCTCTGGCGACAGCTCCCACGCCCGAAGAGCCAGGAGGGAAAGCCGTGCCTCGTTGGAAAGCTCTTTGGCAGCCGCTCGCGTGGCCCCACAGCCCGTGGGGCTGCGGGCTTTCCGGCGGCCGTCAGCCTCGGTGACACCTGCGACCACGTGGCGCCGCCGCGCCAGCCTGCGAAGCATTTTCCGGTAGGGCCGCGGCTCTGGCGACAGCTCCCACGCCCGAAGAGCCAGGAGGGAAAGCCGTGCCTCGTTGGAAAGCTCTTTGGCAGCCGCTCGCGTGGCCCCACAGCCCGTGGGGCTGCGGGCTTTCCGGCGGCCGTCAGCCTCGGCGACACCGGCCCCCACGTGGCGCCGCCGCGCCAGCCTGCGAAGCATTTTCCGGTAGGGCCGCGGCTCTGGCGACAGCTCCCACGCCCGAAGAGCCAGGAGGGAAAGCCGTGCCTCATTGGAAAGCTCTTTGGCAGCCACTCGCATGGCCCCATAGCCCGTGGGGCTGCGGGCTTTCCGGCGGCCGTCAGCCTCGGCGCCACCGGCGCCCATGTGGCGCCGCCGCGCCAGCCTGCGAAGCATTTTCCGGTAGGGCCGCGGCTCTGGCGACAGCTCCCACGCCCGAAGAGCCAGGAGGGAAAGCCGTGCCTTGTTGGAAAGCTCTTTGGCAGCCGCTCGCGTGGCCCCACAGCCCGTGGGGCTGCGGGCTTTCCGGCGGCCGTCAGCCTCGGCGACACCAGGGCACACGTGGCGCCGCCGCGCCAGCCTGCGAAGCATTTTCCGGTAGGGCCGCGGCTCTGGCGACAGCTCCCACGCCCGAAGAGCCAGGAGGGAAAGCCGTGCCTCGTTGGAAAGCTCTTTGGCAGCCGCTCGCGTGGCCCCACAGCCCGTGGGGCTGCGGGCTTTCCGGCGGCCGTCAGCCTCGGCGACACCGGCGCCCACGTGGCGCCGCCGCGCCAGCCTGCGAAGCATTTTCCGGTAGGGCCGCGGCTCTGGCGACAGCTCCCACGCCCGAAGAGCCAGGAGGGAAAGCCGTGCCTCATTGGAAAGCTCTTTGGCAGCCACTCGCATGGCCCTATAGCCCGTGGGGCTGCGGGCTTTCCGGCGGCCGTCAGCCTCGGCGACACCGGCGCCCATGTGGCGCCGCCGCGCCAGCCTGCGAAGCATTTTCCGGTAGGGCCGCGGCTCTGGCGACAGCTCCCACGCCCGAAGAGCCAGGAGGGAAAGCCGTGCCTTGTTGGAAAGCTCTTTGGCAGCCGCTCGCGTGGCCCCACAGCCCGTGGGGCTGCGGGCTTTCCGGCGGCCGTCAGCCTCGGCGACACCAGGGCACACGTGGCGCCGCCGCGCCAGCCTGCGAAGCATTTTCCGGTAGGGCCGCGGCTCTGGCGACAGCTCCCACGCCCGAAGAGCCAGGAGGGAAAGCCGTGCCTCGTTGGAAAGCTCTTTGGCAGCCGCTCGCGTGGCCCCACAGCCCGTGGGGCTGCGGGCTTTCCGGCGGCCGTCAGCCTTGGCGCCACCGGCGCCCACGTGGCGCCGCGGCGCCAGCCTGCGAAGCATTTTCCGGTAGGGCCGCGTCTCTGGCGACAGCTCCCACGCCCGAAGAGCCAGGAGGGAAAGCCGAGCCTCGTTGGAAAGCTCTTTGGCAGCCGCTCGCGTGGCCCCACAGCCCGTGGGGCTGCGGGCTTTCCGGCGGCCGTCAGCCTCGGCGACAGCGGCGCCCACGTGGCGCCGCCGCCCCAGCCTGCGAAGCATTTTCCGGTAGGGACGCGTCTCTGGCGACAGCTCCCACGCCCGAAGAGCCAGGAGGGAAAGCCGTGCCTCGTTGGAAAGCTCTTTGGCAGCCGCTCGCGTGGCCCCACAGCCCGTGGGGCTGCGGGCTTTCCGGCGGCCGTCAGCCTCGGCGACACCTGCGACCACGTGGCGCCGCCGCGCCAGCCTGCGAAGCATTTTCCGGTAGGGCCGCGGCTCTGGCGACAGCTCCCACGCCCGAAGAGCCAGGAGGGAAAGCCGTGCCTCGTTGGAAAGCTCTTTGGCAGCCGCTCGCGTGGCCCCACAGCCCGTGGGGCTGCGGGCTTTTCGGCGGCCGTCAGCCTCGGCGACACCAGTGCCCACGTGGCGCCGCCGCGCCAGCCTGCGAAGCATTTTCCGGTAGGACCGCGGCTCTGGCGACAGCTCCCACGCCCGAAGAGCCAGGAGGGAAAGCCGTGCCTCGTTGGAAAGCTCTTTGGCAGCTGCTCGCGTGGCCCCATAGCCCGTGGGGCTGCGGGCTTTCCGGCGGCCATCAGCGTCGGCGACACCTGCGACCACGTGGCGCCGCCGCGCCAGCCTGCGAAGCATTTTCCGGTAGGGCCGCGTCTCTGGCGACAGCTCCCACGCCCGAAGAGCCAGGAGGGAAAGCCGTGCCTCATTGGAAAGCTCTTTGGCAGCCGCTCACGTGGCCCCACAACCCGTGGGGCTGCGGGCTTTCTGGCGGAGGTCAGCCTCGGCGACACCTGCGCCCACGTGGCGCCGCCGCGCCAGCCTGCGAAGCATTTTCCGGTAGGGCCGCGGCTCTGGCGACAGCTCCCACGCCCAAAGAGCCAGGAGGGAAAGCCGAGCCTCGTTGGAAAGCTCTTTGGCAGCCGCTCGCGTGGTCCTACAGCCCGTGGGGCTGCGGGCTTTCCGGCGGCCGTCAGCCTCGGCGCCACCGGCGCCCACGTGACGCCGCCGCGCCAGCCTGCGAAGCATTTTCCGGTAGGGCCGCGTCTCTGGCGACAGCTCCCACGCCCGAAGAGCCAGGAGGGAAAGCCGTGCCTCGTTGGAAAGCTCTTTGGCAGCCGCTCGCGTGGCCCCACAGCCCGTGGGGCTGCGGGCTTTCCGGCGGCCGTCAGCCTCGGCGCCACCGGCGCCCACGTGGCGCCGCCGCGCCAGCCTGAGAAGCATTTTCCGGTAGGGCCGCGGCTCTGGCGACAGCTCCCACGCCCGAAGAGCCAGGAGGGAAAGCCGTGCCTTGTTGGAAACCTCTTTGGCAGCCGCTCGCGTGGCCCCAGAGCCCGTGGGGCTGCGGGCTTTCCGGCGGCCGTCAGCCTCGGCGCCACCGGCGCCCACGTGGCGCCGCCGCGCCAGCCTGCGAAGCATTTTCCGGTAGGGCCGCGTCTCTGGCGACAGCTCCCACGCCCGAAGAGCCAGGAGGGAAAGCCGTGCCTCGTTGGAAAGCTCTTTGGAAGCCGCTCGCATGGCCCCATAGCCCGTGCGGCTGCGGGCTTTCCGGCGGCCGTCAGCCTCGGCGACACCTGCGACCACGTGGCGCCGCCACGCCAGCCTGCGAAGCATTTTCCGGTAGGGCCGCGTCTCTGGCGACAGCTCCCACGCCCGAAGAGCCAGGAGGGAAAGCCGTGCCTCGTTGGAAAGCTCTTTGGCAGCCGCTCGCGGGGCAACACAGCCCGTGGGGCTGCGGGCCTTCCGGCAGCCGTCAGCCTCGGCGCCACCGGCGCCCACGTGGCGCCGCCGCGCCAGCCTGCGAAGTATTTTCCGGTAGGGCCGCGGCTCTGGCGACAGCTCCCACGCCCGAAGAGCCAGGAGGGAAAGCCGTGCCTCGTTGGAAAGCTCTTTGGCAGCCGCTCGCGTGGCCCCACAGCCCGTGGGGCTGCGGGCTTTCCGGCGGCCGTCAGCCTCGGCGACACCAGTGCCCACGTGGCGCCGCACCGCCAGCCTGCGAAGCATTTTCCGGTAGGGCCGCGGCTCTGGCGACAGCTCCCACGCCCGAAGAGCCAGGAGGGAAAGCCGTGCCTCGTTGGAAAGCTCTTTGGCAGCCGCTCGCGTGGCCCCACAGCCCGTGGGGCTGCGGGCTTTCCGGCGGCCGTCAGCCTCGGTGACACCTGCGACCACGTGGCGCCGCCGCGCCAGCCTGCGAAGCATTTTCCGGTAGGGCCGCGGCTCTGGCGACAGCTCCCACGCCCGAAGAGCCAGGAGGGAAAGCCGTGCCTCGTTGGAAAGCTCTTTGGCAGCCGCTCGCGTGGCCCCACAGCCCGTGGGGCTGCGGGCTTTCCGGCGGCCGTCAGCCTCGGCGACACCTGCGACCACGTGGCGCCGCCGCGCCAGCCTGCGAAGCATTTTCCGGTAGGGCCGCGGCTCTGGCGACAGCTCCCACGCCCGAAGAGCCAGGAGGGAAAGCCGTGCCTCATTGGAAAGCTCTTTGGCAGCCACTCGCATGGCCCCATAGCCCGTGGGGCTGCGGGCTTTCCGGCGGCCGTCAGCCTCGGCGCCACCGGCGCCCATGTGGCGCCGCCGCGCCAGCCTGCGAAGCATTTTCCGGTAGGGCCGCGGCTCTGGCGACAGCTCCCACGCCCGAAGAGCCAGGAGGGAAAGCCGTGCCTTGTTGGAAAGCTCTTTGGCAGCCGCTCGCGTGGCCCCACAGCCCGTGGGGCTGCGGGCTTTCCGGCGGCCGTCAGCCTCGGCGACACCAGGGCACACGTGGCGCCGCCGCGCCAGCCTGCGAAGCATTTTCCGGTAGGGCCGCGGCTCTGGCGACAGCTCCCACGCCCGAAGAGCCAGGAGGGAAAGCCGTGCCTCGTTGGAAATCTCTTTGGCAGCTGCTCGAGTGGCCCCACAGCCCGTGGGGCTGCGGGCTTTCCGGCGGCCGTCAGCCTCGGCGCCACAGGCGCCCATGTGGCGCCGCCGCGCCAGCCTGCGAAGCATTTTCCGGTAGGGCCGTGGCTGTGGCGACAGCTCCCACGCCCGAAGAGCCAGGAGGGAAAGCCGTGCCTCGTTGGAAAGCTCTTTGGCAGCCGCTCGCGTGGCCCCACAGCCCGTGGGGCTGCGGGCTTTCCGGCGGCCGTCAGCCTCGGCGACACCTGCGACCACGTGGCGCCGCCGCGCCAGCCTGCGAAGCATTTTCCGGTAGGGCCGCGGCTCTGGCGACAGCTCCCACGCCCGAAGAGCCAGGAGGGAAAGCCGTGCCTCGTTGGAAAGCTCTTTGGCAGCCGCTCGCGTGGCCCCACAGCCCTTGGGGCTGCGGGCCTTCCGGCAGCCGTCAGCCTCGGCGCCACCGGCGCCAACGTGGCGCCGCCGCGCCAGCCTGCGAAGCATTTTCCGGTAGGGCCGCGTCTCTGGTGACAGCTCCCACGCCCGAAGAGCCAGGAGGGAAAGCCGTGCCTCGTTGGAAAGCTCTTTGGCAGCCGCTCGCGTGGCCCCACAGCCCGTGGGGCTGCGGGCTTTCCGGCGGCCGTCAGCCTCGGCGACACCAGTGCCCACGTGGCGCCGCACCGCCAGCCTGCGAAGCATTTTCCGGTAGGGCCGCGGCTCTGGCGACAGCTCCCACACCCAAAGAGCCAGGAGGGAAAGCCGTGCCTCGTTGGAAAGCTCTTTGGCAGCCGCTCGCGTGGCCCCACAGCCCATGGGGCTGCGGGCTTTCCGGCGGCCGTCAGCCTCGGCGACACCTGCGACCACGTGGCGCCGCCGCGCCAGCCTGCGAAGCATTTTCCGGTAGGGCCGCGGCTCTGGCGACAGCTCCCACGCCCGAAGAGCCAGGAGGGAAAGCCGTGCCTCGTTGGAAAGCTCTTTGGCAGCCGCTCGCGTGGCCCCACAGCCCGTGGGGCTGCGGGCTTTCCGGCGGCCGTCAGCCTCGGCGACACCGGCGCCCACGTGGCGCCGCCGCGCCAGCCTGCGAAGCATTTTCCGGTAGGGCCGCGGCTCTGGCGACAGCTCCCACGCCCGAAGAGCCAGGAGGGAAAGCCATGCCTCGTTGGAAAGCTCTTTGGCAGCCGCTCGCGTGGCCCCACAGCCCGTGGGGCTGCGGGCTTTCCGGCGGCCGTCAGCCTCGGCGACACCTGCGACCACGTGGCGCCGCCGCGCCAGCCTGCGAAGCATTTTCCGGTAGGGCCGCGGCTCTGGCGACAGCTCCCCCACCCGAAGAGCCAGGAGGGAAAGCCGTGCCTCGTTGGAAAGCTCTTTGGCAGCCGCTCGCGTGGCCCCACAGCCCGTGGGGCTGCGGGCTTTCCGGCGGCCGTCAGCCTCGGCGACACCGGCGACCACGTGGCGCCGCCACGCCAGCCTGCGAAGCATTTTCCGGTAGGGCCGCGGCTCTGGCAACAGCTCCCACGCCTGAAGAGCCAGGAGGGAAAGCCGTGCCTCGATGGAAAGCTCTTTGGCAGCCGCTCGCGTGGCCCCACAGCCCGTGGGGCTGCGGGCTTTCCAGCGGCCGTCAGCCTCGGCGCCACAGGCGCCCATGTGGCGCCGCCGCGCCAGCCTGCGAAGCATTTTCCGGTAGGGCCGTGGCTGTGGCGACAGCTCCCACGCCCGAAGAGCCAGGAGGGAAAGCCGTGCCTCGTTGGAAAGCTCTTTGGCAGCCGCTCGCATGGCCCCATAGCCCGTGGGGCTGCGGGCTTTCCGGCGGCCATCAGCCTCGGCGACACCTGCGACCACGTGGCGCCGCCGCGCCAGCCTGCGAAGCATTTTCCGGTAGGGCCGCATCTCTGGCGACAGCTCCCACGCCCGAAGAGTCAGGAGGGAAAGCCGTGCCTCGTTGGAAAGCTCTTTGGCAGCCGCTCGCGTGGCCCCACAGCCCTTGGGGCTGCGGGCCTTCCGGCAGCCGTCAGCCTCGGCGCCACCGGCGCCAACGTGGCGCCGCCGCGCCAGCCTGCGAAGCATTTTCCGGTAGGGCCGCGTCTCTGGCGACAGCTCCCACGCCCGAAGAGCCAGGAGGGAAAGCCGTGCCTCGTTGGAAAGCTCTTTGGCAGCCGCTCGCGTGGCCCCACAGCCCGTGGGGCTGCGGGCTTTCCGGCGGCCGTCAGCCTCGGCGACACCAGTGCCCACGTGGCGCCGCACCGCCAGCCTGCGAAGCATTTTCCGGTAGGGCCGCGGCTCTGGCGACAGCTCCCACGCCTGAAGAGCCAGGAGGGAAAGCCGTGCCTCGTTGGAAAGCTCTTTGGCAGCCGCTCGCGTGGCCCCACAGCCCGTGGGGCTGCGGGCTTTCCGGCGGCCGTCAGCCTCGGCGACACCTGCGACCACGTGGCGCCGCCGCGCCAGCCTGCGAAGCATTTTCCGGTAGGGCCGCGGCTCTGGCGACAGCTCCCACGCCCGAAGAGCCAGGAGGGAAAGCCGTGCCTCGTTGGAAATCTCTTTGGCAGCTGCTCGAGTGGCCCCACAGCCCGTGGGGCTGCGGGCTTTCCGGCGGCCGTCAGCCTCGGCGCCACAGGCGCCCATGTGGCGCCGCCGCGCCAGCCTGCGAAGCATTTTCCGGTAGGGCCGTGGCTGTGGCGACAGCTCCCACGCCCGAAGAGCCAGGAGGGAAAGCCGTGCCTCGTTGGAAAGCTCTTTGGCAGCCGCTCGCGTGGCCCCACAGCCCGTGGGGCTGCGGGCTTTCCGGCGGCCGTCAGCCTCGGCGACACCTGCGACCACGTGGCGCCGCCGCGCCAGCCTGCGAAGCATTTTCCGGTAGGGCCGCATCTCTGGCGACAGCTCCCACGCCCGAAGAGCCAGGAGGGAAAGCCGTGCCTCGTTGGAAGCTCTTTGGCAGCCGCTCGCGTGGCCCCACAGCCCTTGGGGCTGCGGGCCTTCCGGCAGCCGTCAGCCTCGGCGCCACCGGCGCCAACGTGGCGCCGCCGCGCCAGCCTGCGAAGCATTTTCCGGTAGGGCCGCGTCTCTGGCGACAGCTCCCACGCCCGAAGAGCCAGGAGGGAAAGCCGTGCCTCGTTGGAAAGCTCTTTGGCAGCCGCTCGCGTGGCCCCACAGCCCGTGGGGCTGCGGGCTTTCCGACGGCCGTCAGCCTCGGCGACACCAGTGCCCACGTGGCGCCGCACCGCCAGCCTGCGAAGCATTTTCCGGTAGGGCCGCGGCTCTGGCGACAGCTCCCACGCCTGAAGAGCCAGGAGGGAAAGCCGTGCCTCGTTGGAAAGCTCTTGGCAGCCGCTCGCGTGGCCCCACAGCCCGTGGGGCTGCGGGCTTTCCGGCGGCCGTCAGCCTCGGCGACACCTGCGACCACGTGGCGCCGCCGCGCCAGCCTGCGAAGCATTTTCCGGTAGGGCCGCGGCTCTGGCGACAGCTCCCACGCCCGAAGAGCCAGGAGGGAAAGCCGTGCCTCATTGGAAAGCTCTTTGGCAGCCACTCGCATGGCCCCATAGCCCGTGGGGCTGCGGGCTTTCCGGCGGCCGTCAGCCTCGGCGCCACCGGCGCCATGTGGCGCCGCCGCGCCAGCCTGCGAAGCATTTTCCGGTAGGGCCGCGGCTCTGGCGACAGCTCCCACGCCCGAAGAGCCAGGAGGGAAAGCCGTGCCTTGTTGGAAAGCTCTTTGGCAGCCGCTCGCGTGGCCCCACAGCCCGTGGGGCTGCGGGCTTTCCGGCGGCCGTCAGCCTCGGCGACACCAGGGCACACGTGGCGCCGCCGCGCTCAGCCTGCGAAGCATTTTCCGGTAGGGCCGCGGCTCTGGCGACAGCTCCCACGCCCGAAGAGCCAGGAGGGAAAGCCGTGCCTCGTTGGAAATCTCTTTGGCAGCTGCTCGAGTGGCCCCACAGCCCGTGGGGCTGCGGGCTTTCGGCGGCCGTCAGCCTCGGCGCCACAGGCGCCCATGTGGCGCCGCCGCGCCCAGCCTGCGAAGCATTTTCCGGTAGGGCCGTGGCTGTGGCGACAGCTCCCACGCCCGAAGAGCCAGGAGGGAAAGCCGTGCCTCGTTGGAAAGCTCTTTGGCAGCCGCTCGCGTGGCCCCACAGCCCGTGGGGCTGCGGGCTTTCCCGGCGGCCGTCAGCCTCGGCGACACCTGCGACCACGTGGCGCCGCCGCGCCAGCCTGCGAAGCATTTTCCGGTAGGGCCGCATCTCTGGCGACAGCTCCCACGCCCGAAGAGCCAGGAGGGAAAGCCGTGCCTCGTTGGAAAGCTCTTTGGCAGCCGCTCGCGTGGCCCCACAGCCCTTGGGGCTGCGGGCCTTCCGGCAGCCGTCAGCCTCGGCGCCACCGGCGCCAACGTGGCGCCGCCGCGCCAGCCTGCGAAGCATTTTCCGGTAGGGCCGCGTCTCTGGCGACAGCTCCCACGCCCGAAGAGCCAGGAGGGAAAGCCGTGCCTCGTTGGAAAGCTCTTTGGCAGCCCGCTCGCGTGGCCCCACAGCCCGTGGGGCTGCGGGCTTTCCGGCGGCCGTCAGCCTCGGCGACACCAGTGCCCACGTGGCGCCGCACCGCCAGCCTGCGAAGCATTTTCCGGTAGGGCCGCGGCTCTGGCGACAGCTCCCACACCCAAAGAGCCAGGAGGGAAAGCCGTGCCTCGTTGGAAAGCTCTTTGGCAGCCCGCTCGCGTGGCCCCACAGCCCATGGGGCTGCGGGCTTTCCGGCGGCCGTCAGCCTCGGCGACACCTGCGACCACGTGGCGCCGCCGGCGCCAGCCTGCGAAGCATTTTCCGGTAGGGCCGCGGCTCTGGCGACAGCTCCCACGCCCGAAGAGCCAGGAGGGAAAGCCGTGCCTCGTTGGAAAGCTCTTTGGCAGCCGCTCGCGTGGCCCCACAGCCCGTGGGGCTGCGGGCTTTCCGGCGGCCGTCAGCCTCGGCGACACCGGCGCCCACGTGGCGCCGCCGCGCCAGCCTGCGAAGCATTTTCCGGTAGGGCCGCGGCTCTGGCGACAGCTCCCACGCCCGAAGAGCCAGGAGGGAAAGCCATGCCTCGTTGGAAAGCTCTTTGGCAGCCGCTCGCGTGGCCCCACAGCCCGTGGGGCTGCGGGCTTTCCGGCGGCCGTCAGCCTCGGCGACACCTGCGACCACGTGGCGCCGCCGCGCCAGCCTGCGAAGCATTTTCCGGTAGGGCCGCGGCTCTGGCGACAGCTCCCCCACCCGAAGAGCCAGGAGGGAAAGCCGTGCCTCGTTGGAAAGCTCTTTGGCAGCCGCTCGCGTGGCCCCACAGCCCGTGGGGCTGCGGGCTTTCCGGCGGCCGTCAGCCTCGGCGACACCGGCGACCACGTGGCGCCGCCACGCCAGCCTGCGAAGCATTTTCCGGTAGGGCCGCGGCTCTGGCAACAGCTCCCACGCCTGAAGAGCCAGGAGGGAAAGCCGTGCCTCGATGGAAAGCTCTTTGGCAGCCGCTCGCGTGGCCCCACAGCCCGTGGGGCTGCGGGCTTTCCAGCGGCCGTCAGCCTCGGCGCCACAGGCGCCCATGTGGCGCCGCCGCGCCAGCCTGCGAAGCATTTTCCGGTAGGGCCGTGGCTGTGGCGACAGCTCCCACGCCCGAAGAGCCAGGAGGGAAAGCCGTGCCTCGTTGGAAAGCTCTTTGGCAGCCGCTCGCATGGCCCCATAGCCCGTGGGGCTGCGGGCTTTCCGGCGGCCATCAGCCTCGGCGACACCTGCGACCACGTGGCGCCGCCGCGCCAGCCTGCGAAGCATTTTCCGGTAGGGCCGCATCTCTGGCGACAGCTCCCACGCCCGAAGAGTCAGGAGGGAAAGCCGTGCCTCGTTGGAAAGCTCTTTGGCAGCCGCTCGCGTGGCCCCACAGCCCTTGGGGCTGCGGGCCTTCCGGCAGCCGTCAGCCTCGGCGCCACCGGCGCCAACGTGGCGCCGCCGCGCCAGCCTGCGAAGCATTTTCCGGTAGGGCCGCGTCTCTGGCGACAGCTCCCACGCCCGAAGAGCCAGGAGGGAAAGCCGTGCCTCGTTGGAAAGCTCTTTGGCAGCCGCTCGCGTGGCCCCACAGCCCGTGGGGCTGCGGGCTTTCCGGCGGCCGTCAGCCTCGGCGACACCAGTGCCCACGTGGCGCCGCACCGCCAGCCTGCGAAGCATTTTCCGGTAGGGCCGCGGCTCTGGCGACAGCTCCCACGCCTGAAGAGCCAGGAGGGAAAGCCGTGCCTCGTTGGAAAGCTCTTTGGCAGCCGCTCGCGTGGCCCCACAGCCCGTGGGGCTGCGGGCTTTCCGGCGGCCGTCAGCCTCGGCGACACCTGCGACCACGTGGCGCCGCCGCGCCAGCCTGCGAAGCATTTTCCGGTAGGGCCGCGGCTCTGGCGACAGCTCCCACGCCCGAAGAGCCAGGAGGGAAAGCCGTGCCTCGTTGGAAATCTCTTTGGCAGCTGCTCGAGTGGCCCCACAGCCCGTGGGGCTGCGGGCTTTCCGGCGGCCGTCAGCCTCGGCGCCACAGGCGCCCATGTGGCGCCGCCGCGCCAGCCTGCGAAGCATTTTCCGGTAGGGCCGTGGCTGTGGCGACAGCTCCCACGCCCGAAGAGCCAGGAGGGAAAGCCGTGCCTCGTTGGAAAGCTCTTTGGCAGCCGCTCGCGTGGCCCCACAGCCCGTGGGGCTGCGGGCTTTCCGGCGGCCGTCAGCCTCGGCGACACCTGCGACCACGTGGCGCCGCCGCGCCAGCCTGCGAAGCATTTTCCGGTAGGGCCGCATCTCTGGCGACAGCTCCCACGCCCGAAGAGCCAGGAGGGAAAGCCGTGCCTCGTTGGAAAGCTCTTTGGCAGCCGCTCGCGTGGCCCCACAGCCCTTGGGGCTGCGGGCCTTCCGGCAGCCGTCAGCCTCGGCGCCACCGG
Organism: Rissa tridactyla; assembly: GCF_028500815.1. Classification (NCBI taxonomy): domain Eukaryota; kingdom Metazoa; phylum Chordata; class Aves; order Charadriiformes; family Laridae; genus Rissa; species Rissa tridactyla. The sequence continues at coordinate 22,938 of NW_026529609.1, forward strand.
CGCCAACGTGGCGCCGCCGCGCCAGCCTGCGAAGCATTTTCCGGTAGGGCCGCGTCTCTGGCGACAGCTCCCACGCCCGAAGAGCCAGGAGGGAAAGCCGTGCCTCGTTGGAAAGCTCTTTGGCAGCCGCTCGCGTGGCCCCACAGCCCGTGGGGCTGCGGGCTTTCCGGCGGCCGTCAGCCTCGGCGACACCAGTGCCCACGTGGCGCCGCACCGCCAGCCTGCGAAGCATTTTCCGGTAGGGCCGCGGCTCTGGCGACAGCTCCCACGCCTGAAGAGCCAGGAGGGAAAGCCGTGCCTCGTTGGAAAGCTCTTTGGCAGCCGCTCGCGTGGCCCCACAGCCCATGGGGCTGCGGGCTTTCCGGCGGCCGTCAGCCTCGGCGACACCTGCGACCACGTGGCGCCGCCGCGCCAGCCTGCGAAGCATTTTCCGGTAGGGCCGCGGCTCTGGCGACAGCTCCCACGCCCGAAGAGCCAGGAGGGAAAGCCGTGCCTCGTTGGAAAGCTCTTTGGCAGCCGCTCGCGTGGCCCCACAGCCCGTGGGGCTGCGGGCTTTCCGGCGGCCGTCAGCCTCGGCGACACCGGCGCCCACGTGGCGCCGCCGCGCCAGCCTGCGAAGCATTTTCCGGTAGGGCCGCGGCTCTGGCGACAGCTCCCACGCCCGAAGAGCCAGGAGGGAAAGCCGTGCCTCATTGGAAAGCTCTTTGGCAGCCGCTCGCATGGCCCCATAGCCCGCGGGGCTGCGGGCTTTCCGGCGGCCGTCAGCCTGGGCGACACCGGCGCCCACGTGGCGCCGCCGTGGCAGCCTGCGAAACATTTTCCGCTAGGGCCGTGACTTTGGCGACAGCTCCCATGCCCGAAGAGTCAGGAGGGAATGCCGTGCCTCGTTGGAAAGCTCTTTGGCAGCCACTCGCATGGCCCCATAGCCCGTGGGGCTGCGGGCTTTCCGGCGGCCGTCAGCCTCGGCGCCACCGGCGCCCATGTGGCGCCGCCGCGCCAGCCTGCGAAGCATTTTCCGGTAGGGCCGCGGCTCTGGCGACAGCTCCCACGCCCGAAGAGCCAGGAGGGAAAGCCGTGCCTTGTTGGAAAGCTCTTTGGCAGCCGCTCGCGTGGCCCCACAGCCCGTGGGGCTGCGGGCTTTCCGGCGGCCGTCAGCCTCGGCGACACCAGGGCACACGTGGCGCCGCCGCGCCAGCCTGCGAAGCATTTTCCGGTAGGGCCGCGGCTCTGGCGACAGCTCCCACGCCCGAAGAGCCAGGAGGGAAAGCCATGCCTCGTTGGAAAGCTCTTTGGCAGCCGCTCGCGTGGCCCCACAGCCCGTGGGGCTGCGGGCTTTCCGGCGGCCGTCAGCCTCGGCGACACCTGCGACCACGTGGCGCCGCCGCGCCAGCCTGCGAAGCATTTTCCGGTAGGGCCGCGGCTCTGGCGACAGCTCCCCCACCCGAAGAGCCAGGAGGGAAAGCCGTGCCTCGTTGGAAAGCTCTTTGGCAGCCGCTCGCGTGGCCCCACAGCCCGTGGGGCTGCGGGCTTTCCGGCGGCCGTCAGCCTCGGCGACACCGGCGACCACGTGGCGCCGCCACGCCAGCCTGCGAAGCATTTTCCGGTAGGGCCGCGGCTCTGGCAACAGCTCCCACGCCTGAAGAGCCAGGAGGGAAAGCCGTGCCTCGATGGAAAGCTCTTTGGCAGCCGCTCGCGTGGCCCCACAGCCCGTGGGGCTGCGGGCTTTCCAGCGGCCGTCAGCCTCGGCGCCACAGGCGCCCATGTGGCGCCGCCGCGCCAGCCTGCGAAGCATTTTCCGGTAGGGCCGTGGCTGTGGCGACAGCTCCCACGCCCGAAGAGCCAGGAGGGAAAGCCGTGCCTCGTTGGAAAGCTCTTTGGCAGCCGCTCGCATGGCCCCATAGCCCGTGGGGCTGCGGGCTTTCCGGCGGCCATCAGCCTCGGCGACACCTGCGACCACGTGGCGCCGCCGCGCCAGCCTGCGAAGCATTTTCCGGTAGGGCCGCATCTCTGGCGACAGCTCCCACGCCCGAAGAGTCAGGAGGGAAAGCCGTGCCTCGTTGGAAAGCTCTTTGGCAGCCGCTCGCGTGGCCCCACAGCCCTTGGGGCTGCGGGCCTTCCGGCAGCCGTCAGCCTCGGCGCCACCGGCGCCAACGTGGCGCCGCCGCGCCAGCCTGCGAAGCATTTTCCGGTAGGGCCGCGGCTCTGGCGACAGCTCCCACGCCCGAAGAGCCAGGAGGGAAAGCCGTGCCTCGTTGGAAAGCTCTTTGGCAGCCGCTCGCGTGGCCCCACAGCCCGTGGGGCTGCGGGCTTTCCGGCGGCCGTCAGCCTCGGCGACACCAGTGCCCACGTGGCGCCGCACCGCCAGCCTGCGAAGCATTTTCCGGTAGGGCCGCGGCTCTGGCGACAGCTCCCACGCCTGAAGAGCCAGGAGGGAAAGCCGTGCCTCGTTGGAAAGCTCTTTGGCAGCCGCTCGCGTGGCCCCACAGCCCGTGGGGCTGCGGGCTTTCCGGCGGCCGTCAGCCTCGGCGACACCTGCGACCACGTGGCGCCGCCGCGCCAGCCTGCGAAGCATTTTCCGGTAGGGCCGCGGCTCTGGCGACAGCTCCCACGCCCGAAGAGCCAGGAGGGAAAGCCGTGCCTCGTTGGAAAGCTCTTTGGCAGCCGCTCGCGTGGCCCCACAGCCCGTGGGGCTGCGGGCTTTCCGGCGGCCGTCAGCCTCGGCGACACCGGCGCCCACGTGGCGCCGCCGCGCCAGCCTGCGAAGCATTTTCCGGTAGGGCCGCGGCTCTGGCGACAGCTCCCACGCCCGAAGAGCCAGGAGGGAAAGCCGTGCCTCATTGGAAAGCTCTTTGGCAGCCGCTCGCATGGCCCCATAGCCCGCGGGGCTGCGGGCTTTCCGGCGGCCGTCAGCCTGGGCGACACCGGCGCCCACGTGGCGCCGCCGTGGCAGCCTGCGAAACATTTTCCGCTAGGGCCGTGACTTTGGCGACAGCTCCCATGCCCGAAGAGTCAGGAGGGAATGCCGTGCCTCGTTGGAAAGCTCTTTGGCAGCCGCTCGCGTGGCCCCAAAGCCCGTGGGGCTGCGGGCTTTTCGGCGGCCGTCAGCCTCGGCGACACCGGCGCCCACGTGGCGCCGCCGCGCCAGCCTGCGAAGCATTTTCCGCTAGGGCCGCGTCTCTGGCGACAGCTCCCACGCCCGAAGAGCCAGGAGGGAAAGCCGTGCCTCGTTGGAAATCTCTTTGGCAGCTGCTCGAGTGTCCCCACAGCCCGTGGGGCTGCGGGCTTTCCGGCGGCCATCAGCCTCGGCGACACCAGGGCACACGTGGCGCCGCCGCGCCAGCCTGCGAAGCATTTTCCGGTAGGGCCGCGGCTCTGGCGACAGCTCCCACGCCCGAAGAGCCAGGAGGGAAAGCCGTGCCTCGTTGGAAAGCTCTTTGGCAGCCGCTCGCGTGGCCCCACAGCCCGTGGGGCTGCGGGCTTTCCGGCGGCCGTCAGCCTCGGCGACACCAGGGCACACGTGGCGCCGCCGCGCCAGCCTGCGAAGCATTTTCCGGTAGGGCCGCGTCTCTGGCAACAGGTCCCACGCCCGAAGAGCCAGGAGGGAAAGCTGTGCCTCGTTGGAAAGCTCTTTGGCAGCCGCTCGCGTGGTCCTACAGCCCGTGGGGCTGCGGGCTTTCCGGCGGCCGTCAGCCTCGGCGACACCGGCGCCCACGTGGCGCCGCCGCGCCAGCCTGCGAAGCATTTTCCGGTAGGGCCGCGTCTCTGGCGACAGCTCCCACGCCCGAAGAGCCAGGAGGGAAAGCCGTGCCTCGTTGGAAAGCTCTTTGGCAGCCGCTCGCGTGGCCCCACAGCCCGTGGGGCTGCGGGCTTTCCGGCGGCCGTCAGCCTCGGCGACACCTGCGCCCACGTGGCGCCGCCGCACCAGCCTGCGAAGCATTTTCCGGTAGGGCCGCGTCTCTGGCGACAGCTCCCACGCCCGAAGAGCCAGGAGGGAAAGCCATGCCTCATTGGAAAGCTCTTTGGCAGCCGCTCGCGTGGCCCCACAGCCCGTGGGGCTGCGGACTTTCCGTCGGCCGTCAGCCTCGGCGACACCTGCGACCACGTGGCGCCGCCGCGCCAGCCTGCGAAGCATTTTCCGGTAGGGCCGCGGCTCTGGCGACAGCTCCCACGCCCGAAGAGCCAGGAGGGAAAGCCGTGCCTCGTTGGAAAGCTCTTTGGCAGCCGCTCGCGTGGCCCCACAGCCCGTGGGGCTGCGGGCTTTCCGGCGGCCGTCAGCCTCGGCGCCACCGGCGACCACGTGGCGCCGCCGCGCCAGCCTGCGAAGCATTTTCCGGTAGGGCCGCGTCTCTGGCGACAGCTCCCACGCCCGAAGAGCCAGGAGGGAAAGCCGTGCCTCGTTGGAAACCTCTTTGGCAGCCGCTCGCGTGGCCCCACAGCCCGTGGGGCTGCGGGCTTTCCGGCGGCCGTCAGCCTCGGCGCCACCGGCGACCACGTGGCGCCGCGGCGCCAGCCTGCGAAGCATTTTCCGGTAGGGCCGCGGCTCTGGTGACAGCTCCGCCACCCAAAGAGCCAGGAGGGAAAGCCGTGCCTCGTTGGAAACCTCTTTGGCAGCCGCTCGCATGGCCCCATAGCCCGTGGGGCTGCGGGCTTTCCGGCGGCCATCAGCCTCGGCGACACCAGGGCACACTTGGCACCGCCGTGCCAGCCTGCGAAGCATTTTCCGGTAGGACCGCGGCTCTGGCGACAGCTCCCACGCCCGAAGAGCCAGGACGGAAAGCCGTGCCTCGTTGGAAAGCTCTTTGGCAGCCGCTCGCGTGGCCCCACAGCCCGTGGGGCTGCGGGCTTTCCGGCGGCCGTCAGCCTCGGCGACACCTGCGACCACGTGGCGCCGCCGCGCCAGCCTGCGAAGCATTTTCCGGTAGGGCCGCATCTCTGGCGACAGCTCCCACGCCCGAAGAGCCAGGAGGGAAAGCCGTGCCTCGTTGGAAAGCTCTTTGGCAGCCGCTCGCGGGGCAACACAGCCCGTGGGGCTGCGGGCCTTCCGGCAGCCGTCAGCCTCGGCGCCACCGGCGCCCACGTGGCGCCGCCGCGCCAGCCTGCGAAGTATTTTCCGGTAGGGCCGCGGCTCTGGCGACAGCTCCCACGCCCGAAGAGCCAGGAGGGAAAGCCGTGCCTCGTTGGAAAGCTCTTTGGCAGCCGCTCGCGTGGCCCCACAGCCCGTGGGGCTGCGGGCTTTCCGGCGGCCGTCAGCCTCGGCGACACCAGTGCCCACGTGGCGCCGCACCGCCAGACTGCGAAGCATTTTCCGGTAGGGCCGCGGCTCTGGCGACAGCTCCCACGCCCGAAGAGCCAGGAGGGAAAGCCGTGCCTCGTTGGAAAGCTCTTTGGCAGCCGCTCGCGTGGCCCCACAGCCCGTGGGGCTGCGGGCTTTCCGGCGGCCGTCAGCCTCGGTGACACCTGCGACCACGTGGCGCCGCCGCGCCAGCCTGCGAAGCATTTTCCGGTAGGGCCGCGGCTCTGGCGACAGCTCCCACGCCCGAAGAGCCAGGAGGGAAAGCCGTGCCTCGTTGGAAAGCTCTTTGGCAGCCGCTCGCGTGGCCCCACAGCCCGTGGGGCTGCGGGCTTTCCGGCGGCCGTCAGCCTCGGCGACACCGGCCCCCACGTGGCGCCGCCGCGCCAGCCTGCGAAGCATTTTCCGGTAGGGCCGCGGCTCTGGCGACAGCTCCCACGCCCGAAGAGCCAGGAGGGAAAGCCGTGCCTCATTGGAAAGCTCTTTGGCAGCCACTCGCATGGCCCCATAGCCCGTGGGGCTGCGGGCTTTCCGGCGGCCGTCAGCCTCGGCGCCACCGGCGCCCATGTGGCGCCGCCGCGCCAGCCTGCGAAGCATTTTCCGGTAGGGCCGCGGCTCTGGCGACAGCTCCCACGCCCGAAGAGCCAGGAGGGAAAGCCGTGCCTTGTTGGAAAGCTCTTTGGCAGCCGCTCGCGTGGCCCCACAGCCCGTGGGGCTGCGGGCTTTCCGGCGGCCGTCAGCCTTGGCGACACCAGGGCACACGTGGTGCCGCCGCGCCAGCCTGCGAAGCATTTTCCGGTAGGGCCGCGTCTCTGGCGACAGCTCCCACGCCCGAAGAGCCAGGAGGGAAAGCCGTGCCTCGTTGGAAAGCTCTTTGGCAGCTGCTCGAGTGGCCCCACAGCCCGTGGGGCTGCGGGCTTTCCGGCGGCCGTCAGCCTCGGTGACACCTGCGACCACGTGGCGCCGCCGCGCCAGCCTGCGAAGCATTTTCCGGTAGGGCCGCGGCTCTGGCGACAGCTCCCACGCCCGAAGAGCCAGGAGGGAAAGCCGTGCCTCGTTGGAAAGCTCTTTGGCAGCCGCTCGCGTGGCCCCACAGCCCGTGGGGCTGCGGGCTTTCCGGCGGCCGTCAGCCTCGGCGACACCGGCGCCCACGTGGCGCCGCCGCGCCAGCCTGCGAAGCATTTTCCGGTAGGGCCGCGTCTCTGGCGACAGCTCCCACGCCCGAAGAGCCAGGAGGGAAAGCCGTGCCTCCTTGGAAAGCTCTTTGGCAGCCGCTCGCGTGGCCCCACAGCCCGTGGGGCTGCGGGCTTTCCGGCGGCCGTCAGCCTCGGCGACACCTGCGCCCACGTGGCGCCGCCGCACCAGCCTGCGAAGCATTTTCCGGTAGGGCCGCGTCTCTGGCGACAGCTCCCACGCCCGAAGAGCCAGGAGGGAAAGCCATGCCTCATTGGAAAGCTCTTTGGCAGCCGCTCGCGTGGCCCCACAGCCCGTGGGGCTGCGGACTTTCCGTCGGCCGTCAGCCTCGGCGACACCTGCGACCACGTGGCGCCGCCGCGCCAGCCTGCGAAGCATTTTCCGGTAGGGCCGCGGCTCTGGCGACAGCTCCCACGCCCGAAGAGCCAGGAGGGAAAGCCGTGCCTCGTTGGAAAGCTCTTTGGCAGCCGCTCGCGTGGCCCCACAGCCCGTGGGGCTGCGGGCTTTCCGGCGGCCGTCAGCCTCGGCGCCACCGGCGACCACGTGGCGCCGCCGCGCCAGCCTGCGAAGCATTTTCCGGTAGGGCCGCGTCTCTGGCGACAGCTCCCACGCCCGAAGAGCCAGGAGGGAAAGCCGTGCCTCGTTGGAAACCTCTTTGGCAGCCGCTCGCGTGGCCCCACAGCCCGTGGGGCTGCGGGCTTTCCGGCGGCCGTCAGCCTCGGCGCCACCGGCGACCACGTGGCGCCGCGGCGCCAGCCTGCGAAGCATTTTCCGGTAGGGCCGCGGCTCTGGTGACAGCTCCGCCACCCAAAGAGCCAGGAGGGAAAGCCGTGCCTCGTTGGAAACCTCTTTGGCAGCCGCTCGCATGGCCCCATAGCCCGTGGGGCTGCGGGCTTTCCGGCGGCCATCAGCCTCGGCGACACCAGGGCACACTTGGCACCGCCGTGCCAGCCTGCGAAGCATTTTCCGGTAGGACCGCGGCTCTGGCGACAGCTCCCACGCCCGAAGAGCCAGGACGGAAAGCCGTGCCTCGTTGGAAAGCTCTTTGGCAGCCGCTCGCGTGGCCCCACAGCCCGTGGGGCTGCGGGCTTTCCGGCGGCCGTCAGCCTCGGCGACACCTGCGACCACGTGGCGCCGCCGCGCCAGCCTGCGAAGCATTTTCCGGTAGGGCCGCATCTCTGGCGACAGCTCCCACGCCCGAAGAGCCAGGAGGGAAAGCCGTGCCTCGTTGGAAAGCTCTTTGGCAGCCGCTCGCGGGGCAACACAGCCCGTGGGGCTGCGGGCCTTCCGGCAGCCGTCAGCCTCGGCGCCACCGGCGCCCACGTGGCGCCGCCGCGCCAGCCTGCGAAGTATTTTCCGGTAGGGCCGCGGCTCTGGCGACAGCTCCCACGCCCGAAGAGCCAGGAGGGAAAGCCGTGCCTCGTTGGAAAGCTCTTTGGCAGCCGCTCGCGTGGCCCCACAGCCCGTGGGGCTGCGGGCTTTCCGGCGGCCGTCAGCCTCGGCGACACCAGTGCCCACGTGGCGCCGCACCGCCAGACTGCGAAGCATTTTCCGGTAGGGCCGCGGCTCTGGCGACAGCTCCCACGCCCGAAGAGCCAGGAGGGAAAGCCGTGCCTCGTTGGAAAGCTCTTTGGCAGCCGCTCGCGTGGCCCCACAGCCCGTGGGGCTGCGGGCTTTCCGGCGGCCGTCAGCCTCGGTGACACCTGCGACCACGTGGCGCCGCCGCGCCAGCCTGCGAAGCATTTTCCGGTAGGGCCGCGGCTCTGGCGACAGCTCCCACGCCCGAAGAGCCAGGAGGGAAAGCCGTGCCTCGTTGGAAAGCTCTTTGGCAGCCGCTCGCGTGGCCCCACAGCCCGTGGGGCTGCGGGCTTTCCGGCGGCCGTCAGCCTCGGCGACACCGGCCCCCACGTGGCGCCGCCGCGCCAGCCTGCGAAGCATTTTCCGGTAGGGCCGCGGCTCTGGCGACAGCTCCCACGCCCGAAGAGCCAGGAGGGAAAGCCGTGCCTCATTGGAAAGCTCTTTGGCAGCCACTCGCATGGCCCCATAGCCCGTGGGGCTGCGGGCTTTCCGGCGGCCGTCAGCCTCGGCGCCACCGGCGCCCATGTGGCGCCGCCGCGCCAGCCTGCGAAGCATTTTCCGGTAGGGCCGCGGCTCTGGCGACAGCTCCCACGCCCGAAGAGCCAGGAGGGAAAGCCGTGCCTTGTTGGAAAGCTCTTTGGCAGCCGCTCGCGTGGCCCCACAGCCCGTGGGGCTGCGGGCTTTCCGGCGGCCGTCAGCCTTGGCGACACCAGGGCACACGTGGTGCCGCCGCGCCAGCCTGCGAAGCATTTTCCGGTAGGGCCGCGTCTCTGGCGACAGCTCCCACGCCCGAAGAGCCAGGAGGGAAAGCCGTGCCTCGTTGGAAAGCTCTTTGGCAGCTGCTCGAGTGGCCCCACAGCCCGTGGGGCTGCGGGCTTTCCGGCGGCCGTCAGCCTCGGTGACACCTGCGACCACGTGGCGCCGCCCGCGCCAGCCTGCGAAGCATTTTCCGGTAGGGGCCGCGGCTCTGGCGACAGCTCCCACGCCCGAAGAGCCAGGAGGGAAAGCCGTGCCTCGTTGGAAAGCTCTTTGGCAGCCGCTCGCGTGGCCCCACAGCCCGTGGGGCTGCGGGCTTTCCGGCGGCCGTCAGCCTCGGCGACACCGGCGCCCACGTGGCGCCGCCGCGCCAGCCTGCGAAGCATTTTCCGGTAGGGCCGCGGCTCTGGCGACAGCTCCCACGCCCGAAGAGCCAGGAGGGAAAGCCGTGCCTCATTGGAAAGCTCTTTGGCAGCCACTCGCATGGCCCCATAGCCCGTGGGGCTGCGGGCTTTCCGGCGGCCGTCAGCCTCGGCGCCACCGGCGCCCATGTGGCGCCGCCTGCGCCAGCCTGCGAAGCAATTTTCCGGTAGGGCCGCGGCTCTGGCGACAGCTCCCACGCCCGAAGAGCCAGGAGGAAAGCCGTGCCTTGTTGGAAAGCTCTTTGGCAGCCGCTCGCGTGGCCCCACAGCCCGTGGGGCTGCGGGCTTTCCGGCGGCCGTCAGCCTCGGCGACACCAGGGCACACGTGGCGCCGCCGCGCCAGCCTGCGAAGCATTTTCCGGTAGGGCCGCGGCTCTGGCGACAGCTCCCACGCCCGAAGAGCCAGGAGGGAAAGCCGTGCCTCGTTGGAAATCTCTTTGGCAGCTGCTCGAGTGGCCCCACAGCCCGTGGGGCTGCGGGCTTTCCGGCGGCCATCAGCCTCGGCGACACCTGCGACCACGTGGCGCCGCCTGCGCCAGCCTGCGAAGCATTTTCCGGTAGGGCCGCGGCTCTGGCGACAGCTCCCACGCCCGAAGAGCCAGGAGGGGAAAGCCGTGCCTCGTTGGAAAGCTCTTTGGCAGCCGCTCGCGTGGCCCCACAGCCCGTGGGGCTGCGGGCTTTCCGGCGGCCGTCAGCCTTGGCGCCACCGGCGCCCCACGTGGCGCCGCGGCGCCAGCCTGCGAAGCATTTTCCGGTAGGGCCGCGTCTCTGGCGACAGCTCCCCCACCCGAAGAGCCAGGAGGGAAAGCCGTGCCTCGTTGGAAAGCTCTTTGGCAGCCGCTCGCGTGGCCCCACAGCCCGTGGGGCTGCGGGCTTTCCGGCGGCCGTCAGCCTCGGCGACAGCGGCGCCCACGTGGCGCCGCCGCCCCCAGCCTGCGAAGCATTTTCCGGTAGGGACGCGTCTCTGGCGACAGCTCCCACGCCCGAAGAGCCAGGAGGGAAAGCCGTGCCTCGTTGGAAAGCTCTTTGGCAGCCGCTCGCGTGGCCCCACAGCCCTTGGGGCTGCGGGCTTTCCGGCGGCCGTCAGCCTCGGCGACACCTGCGACCACGTGGCGCCGACCGCGCCAGCCTGCGAAGCATTTTCCGGTAGGGCCGCGGCTCTGGCGACAGCTCCCACGCCCGAAGAGCCAGGAGGGAAAGCCGTGCCTCGTTGGAAAGCTCTTTGGCAGCCCGCTCGCGTGGCCCCACAGCCCGTGGGGCTGCGGGCTTTTCGGCGGCCGTCAGCCTCGGCGACACCAGTGCCCACGTGGCGCCGCCGCGCCAGCCTGCGAAGCATTTTCCGGTAGGACCGCGGCTCTGGCGACAGCTCCCACGCCCGAAGAGCCAGGAGGGAAAAGCCGTGCCTCGTTGGAAAGCTCTTTGGCAGCTGCTCGCGTGGCCCCATAGCCCGTGGGGCTGCGGGCTTTCCGGCGGCCATCAGCGTCGGCGACACCTGCGACCACGTGGCGCCGCCGCGCCAGCCTGCGAAGCATTTTCCGGTAGGGCCGCGTCTCTGGCGACAGCTCCCACGCCCGAAGAGCCAGGAGGGAAAGCCGTGCCTCATTGGAAAGCTCTTTGGCAGCCGCTCACGTGGCCCCACAACCCGTGGTGCTGCGGGCTTTCTGGCGGAGGTCAGCCTCGGCGACACCTGCGCCCACGTGGCGCCGCCCGCGCCAGCCTGCGAAGCATTTTCCGGTAGGGCCGCGGCTCTGGCGACAGCTCCCACGCCCAAAGAGCCAGGAGGGAAAGCCGAGCCTCGTTGGAAAGCTCTTTGGCAGCCCGCTCGCGTGGTCCTACAGGCCGTGGGGCTGCGGGCTTTCCGGCGGCCATCAGCCTCGGCGCCACCGGCACCCCACGTGACGCCGCCGCGCCAGCCTGCGAAGCATTTTCCGGTAGGGCCGCGTCTCTGGCGACAGCTCCCACGCCCGAAGAGCCAGGAGGGAAAGCCGTGCCTCGTTGGAAAGCTCTTTGGAAGCCACTCGCGTGGCCCCACAGCCCGTGGGGCTGCGGGCTTTCCGGCGGGCCGTCAGCCTCGGCGCCACCGGCGACCACGTGGCGCCGCGGCGCCAGCCTGCGAAGCATTTTCCGGTAGGGCCGCGGCTCTGGTGACAGCTCCGCCACCCAAAGAGCCAGGAGGGAAAGCCGTGCCTCGTTGGAAACCTCTTTGGCAGCCGCTCGCATGGCCCCATAGCCCGTGGGGCTGCGGGCTTTCCGGCGGCCATCAGCCTCGGCGACACCAGGGCACACTTGGCGCCGCCGTGCCAGCCTGCGAAGCATTTTCCGGTAGGACCGCGGCTCTGGCGACAGCTCCCACGCCCGAAGAGCCAGGACGGAAAGCCGTGCCTCGTTGGAAAGCTCTTTGGCAGCCGCTCGCGTGGCCCCACAGCCCGTGGGGCTGCGGGCTTTCCGGCGGCCGTCAGCCTCGGCGACACCTGCGACCACGTGGCGCCGCCGCGCCAGCCTGCGAAGCATTTTCCGGTAGGGCCGCATCTCTGGCGACAGCTCCCACGCCCGAAGAGCCAGGAGGGGAAAGCCGTGCCTCGTTGGAAAGCTCTTTGGCAGCCGCTCGCGGGGCAACACAGCCCGTGGGGCTGCGGGCCTTCCGGCAGCCGTCAGCCTCGGCGCCCACCGGCGCCCACGTGGCGCCGCCGCGCCAGCCTGCGAAGTATTTTCCGGTAGGGGCCGCGGCTCTGGCGACAGCTCCCACGCCCGAAGAGCCAGGAGGGAAAGCCGTGCCTCGTTGGAAAGCTCTTTGGCAGCCGCTCGCGTGGCCCCACAGCCCGTGGGGCTGCGGGCTTTCCGGCGGCCGTCAGCCTCGGCGACACCAGTGCCCACGTGGCGCCGCACCGCCAGCCTGCGAAGCATTTTCCGTAGGGCCGCGGCTCTGGCGACAGCTCCCACGCCCGAAGAGCCAGGAGGGAAAGCCGTGCCTCGTTGGAAAGCTCTTTGGCAGCCGCTCGCGTGGCCCCACAGCCCGTGGGGGCTGCGGGCTTTCCGGCGGCCGTCAGCCTCGGCAACACCGACGCCCACGTGGTGCCGCCGCGCCAGCCTGCGAAGCATTTTCCTGTAGGGCCGCGGCTCTGGCGACAGCTCCCACGCCCGAAGAGCCAGGAGGGAAAGCCGTGCCTCGTTGGAAAGCTCTTTGGCAGCCGCTCGCGTGGCCCCACAGCCCGTGGGGCTGCGGGCTTTCCGGCGGCCGTCAGCCTCGGCGACACCCGGCCCCCACGTGGCGCCGCCGCGCCAGCCTGCGAAGCATTTTCCGGTAGGGCCGCGGCTCTGGCGACAGCTCCCACGCCCGAAGAGCCAGGAGGGAAAGCCGTGCCTCATTGGAAAGCTCTTTGGCAGCCACTCGCATGGCCCCATAGCCCGTGGGGCTGCGGGCTTTCCGGCGGCCGTCAGCCTCGGCGCCACCGGCGCCCATGTGGCGCCGCCGCGCCAGCCTGCGAAGCATTTTCCGGTAGGGCCGCGGCTCTGGCGACAGCTCCCACGCCCGAAGAGCCAGGAGGGAAAGCCGTGCCTTGTTGGAAAGCTCTTTGGCAGCCGCTCGCGTGGCCCCACAGCCCGTGGGGCTGCGGGCTTTCCGGCGGCCGTCAGCCTCGGCGACACCAGGGCACACGTGGTGCCGCCGCGCCAGCCTGCGAAGCATTTTCCGGTAGGGGCCGCGGCTCTGGCGACAGCTCCCACGCCCGAAGAGCCAGGAGGGAAAGCCGTGCCTCGTTGGAAAGCTCTTTGGCAGCTGCTCGAGTGGCCCCACAGCCCGTGGGGCTGCGGGCTTTCCGGCGGCCGTCAGCCTCGGTGACACCTGCGACCACGTGGCGCCGCCGCGCCAGCCTGCGAAGCATTTTCCGGTAGGGCCGCGGCTCTGGCGACAGCTCCCACGCCCGAAGAGCCAGGAGGGAAAGCCGTGCCTCGTTGGAAAGCTCTTTGGCAGCCGCTCGCGTGGCCCCACAGCCCGTGGGGCTGCGGGCTTTCCGGCGGCCGTCAGCCTCGGCGACACCGGCGCCCACGTGGCGCCGCCGCGCCAGCCTGCGAAGCATTTTCCGGTAGGGCCGCGGCTCTGGCGACAGCTCCCACGCCCGAAGAGCCAGGAGGGAAAGCCGTGCCTCATTGGAAAGCTCTTTGGCAGCCACTCGCATGGCCCCATAGCCCGTGGGGCTGCGGGCTTTCCGGCGGCCGTCAGCCTCGGCGCCACCGGCGCCCATGTGGCGCCGCCGCGCCAGCCTGCGAAGCATTTTCCGGTAGGGCCGCGGCTCTGGCGACAGCTCCCACGCCCGAAGAGCCAGGAGGGAAAGCCGTGCCTTGTTGGAAAGCTCTTTGGCAGCCGCTCGCGTGGCCCCACAGCCCGTGGGGCTGCGGGCTTTCCGGCGGCCGTCAGCCTCGGCGACACCAGGGCACACGTGGCGCCGCCGCGCCAGCCTGCGAAGCATTTTCCGGTAGGGCCGCGGCTCTGGCGACAGCTCCCACGCCCGAAGAGCCAGGAGGGAAAGCCGTGCCTCGTTGGAAATCTCTTTGGCAGCTGCTCGAGTGGCCCCACAGCCCGTGGGGCTGCGGGCTTTCCGGCGGCCATCAGCCTCGGCGACACCTGCGACCACGTGGCGCCGCCGCGCCAGCCTGCGAAGCATTTTCCGGTAGGGCCGCGGCTCTGGCGACAGCTCCCACGCCCGAAGAGCCAGGAGGGAAAGCCGTGCCTCGTTGGAAAGCTCTTTGGCAGCCGCTCGCGTGGCCCCACAGCCCGTGGGGCTGCGGGCTTTCCGGCGGCCGTCAGCCTTGGCGCCACCGGCGCCCACGTGGCGCCGCGGCGCCAGCCTGCGAAGCATTTTCCGGTAGGGCCGCGTCTCTGGCGACAGCTCCCACGCCCGAAGAGCCAGGAGGGAAAGCCGTGCCTCGTTGGAAAGCTCTTTGGCAGCCGCTCGCGTGGCCCCACAGCCCGTGGGGCTGCGGGCTTTCCGGCGGCCGTCAGCCTCGGCGACAGCGGCGCCCACGTGGCGCCGCCGCCCCAGCCTGCGAAGCATTTTCCGGTAGGGACGCGTCTCTGGCGACAGCTCCCACGCCCGAAGAGCCAGGAGGGAAAGCCGTGCCTCGTTGGAAAGCTCTTTGGCAGCCGCTCGCGTGGCCCCACAGCCCTTGGGGCTGCGGGCTTTCCGGCGGCCGTCAGCCTCGGCGACACCTGCGACCACGTGGCGCCGCCGCGCCAGCCTGCGAAGCATTTTCCGGTAGGGCCGCGGCTCTGGCGACAGCTCCCACGCCCGAAGAGCCAGGAGGGAAAGCCGTGCCTCGTTGGAAAGCTCTTTGGCAGCCGCTCGCGTGGCCCCACAGCCCGTGGGGCTGCGGGCTTTTCGGCGGCCGTCAGCCTCGGCGACACCAGTGCCCACGTGGCGCCGCCGCGCCAGCCTGCGAAGCATTTTCCGGTAGGACCGCGGCTCTGGCGACAGCTCCCACGCCCGAAGAGCCAGGAGGGAAAGCCGTGCCTCGTTGGAAAGCTCTTTGGCAGCTGCTCGCGTGGCCCCATAGCCCGTGGGGCTGCGGGCTTTCCGGCGGCCATCAGCGTCGGCGACACCTGCGACCACGTGGCGCCGCCGCGCCAGCCTGCGAAGCATTTTCCGGTAGGGCCGCGTCTCTGGCGACAGCTCCCACGCCCGAAGAGCCAGGAGGGAAAGCCGTGCCTCATTGGAAAGCTCTTTGGCAGCCGCTCACGTGGCCCCACAACCCGTGGTGCTGCGGGCTTTCTGGCGGAGGTCAGCCTCGGCGACACCTGCGCCCACGTGGCGCCGCCGCGCCAGCCTGCGAAGCATTTTCCGGTAGGGCCGCGGCTCTGGCGACAGCTCCCACGCCCAAAGAGCCAGGAGGGAAAGCCGAGCCTCGTTGGAAAGCTCTTTGGCAGCCGCTCGCGTGGTCCTACAGGCCGTGGGGCTGCGGGCTTTCCGGCGGCCATCAGCCTCGGCGCCACCGGCACCCACGTGACGCCGCCGCGCCAGCCTGCGAAGCATTTTCCGGTAGGGCCGCGTCTCTGGCGACAGCTCCCACGCCCGAAGAGCCAGGAGGGAAAGCCGTGCCTCGTTGGAAAGCTCTTTGGAAGCCACTCGCGTGGCCCCACAGCCCGTGGGGCTGCGGGCTTTCCGGCGGCCGTCAGCCTCGGCGCCACCGGCGCCCACGTGGCGCCGCCGCGCCAGCCTGAGAAGCATTTTCCGGTAGGGCCGCGGCTCTGGCGACAGCTCCCACGCCCGAAGAGCCAGGAGGGAAAGCCGTGCGTTGTTGGAAACCTCTTTGGCAGCCGCTCGCGTGGCCCCAGAGCCCGTGGGGCTGCGGGCTTTCCGGCGGCCATCAGCCTCGGCGACACCAGGGCACACTTGGCGCCGCCGTGCCAGCCTGCGAAGCATTTTCCGGTAGGACCGCGGCTCTGGCGACAGCTCCCACGCCCGAAGAGCCAGGACGGAAAGCCGTGCCTCGTTGGAAAGCTCTTTGGCAGCCGCTCGCGTGGCCCCACAGCCCGTGGGGCTGCGGGCTTTCCGGCGGCCGTCAGCCTCGGCGACACCTGCGACCACGTGGCGCCGCCGCGCCAGCCTGCGAAGCATTTTCCGGTAGGGCCGCGTCTCTGGCAACAGCTCCCACGCCCGAAGAGCCAGGAGGGAAAGCCATGCCTCGTTGGAAAGCTCTTTGGCAGCCGCTCGCGGGGCAACACAGCCCGTGGGGCTGCGGGCCTTCCGGCAGCCGTCAGCCTCGGCGCCACCGGCGCCCACGTGGCGCCGCCGCGCCAGCCTGCGAAGTATTTTCCGGTAGGGCCGCGTCTCTGGCGACAGCTCCCACGCCCGAAGAGCCAGGAGGGAAAGCCGTGCCTCGTTGGAAAGCTCTTTGGCAGCCGCTCGCGTGGCCCCACAGCCCGTGGGGCTGCGGGCTTTCCGGCGGCCGTCAGCCTCGGCGACACTGGCGACCACGTGGCGCCGCCGCGCCAGCCTGCGAAGCATTTTCCGGTAGGGCCGCGGCTCTGGCGACAGCTCCCACGCCCGAAGAGCCAGGAGGGAAAGCCGTGCCTCATTGGAAAGCTCTTTGGCAGCCACTCGCATGGCCCCATAGCCCGTGGGGCTGCGGGCTTTCCGGCGGCCGTCAGCCTCGGCGCCACCGGCGCCCACGTGGCGCCGCCGCGCCAGCCTGAGAAGCATTTTCCGGTAGGGCCGCGGCTCTGGCGACAGCTCCCACGCCCGAAGAGCCAGGAGGGAAAGCCGTGCCTTGTTGGAAAGCTCTTTGGCAGCCGCTCGCGTGGCCCCACAGCCCGTGGGGCTGCGGGCTTTCCGGCGGCCGTCAGCCTCGGCGACACCAGGGCACACGTGGCGCCGCCGCGCCAGCCTGCGAAGCATTTTCCGGTAGGGCCGCGGCTCTGGCGACAGCTCCCACGCCCGAAGAGCCAGGAGGGAAAGCCGTGCCTCGTTGGAAATCTCTTTGGCAGCTGCTCGAGTGGCCCCACAGCCCGTGGGGCTGCGGGCTTTCCGGCGGCCGTCAGCCTCGGTGACACCTGCGACCACGTGGCGCCGCCGCGCCAGCCTGCGAAGCATTTTCCGGTAGGGCCGCGGCTCTGGCGACAGCTCCCACGCCCGAAGAGCCAGGAGGGAAAGCCGTGCCTCGTTGGAAAGCTCTTTGGCAGCCGCTCGCGTGGCCCCACAGCCCGTGGGGCTGCGGGCTTTCCGGCGGCCGTCAGCCTCGGCGACACCGGCCCCCACGTGGCGCCGCCGCGCCAGCCTGCGAAGCATTTTCCGGTAGGGCCGCGGCTCTGGCGACAGCTCCCACGCCCGAAGAGCCAGGAGGGAAAGCCGTGCCTCATTGGAAAGCTCTTTGGCAGCCACTCGCATGGCCCCATAGCCCGTGGGGCTGCGGGCTTTCCGGCGGCCGTCAGCCTCGGCGCCACCGGCGCCCATGTGGCGCCGCCGCGCCAGCCTGCGAAGCATTTTCCGGTAGGGCCGCGTCTCTGGCGACAGCTCCCACGCCCGAAGAGCCAGGAGGGAAAGCCGTGCCTTGTTGGAAAGCTCTTTGGCAGCCGCTCGCGTGGCCCCACAGCCCGTGGGGCTGCGGGCTTTCCGGCGGCCGTCAGCCTCGGCGACACCAGGGCACACGTGGCGCCGCCGCGCCAGCCTGCGAAGCATTTTCCGGTAGGGCCGCGGCTCTGGCGACAGCTCCCACGCCCGAAGAGCCAGGAGGGAAAGCCGTGCCTCGTTGGAAATCTCTTTGGAGCTGCTCGAGTGGCCCCACAGCCCGTGGGGCTGCGGGCTTTCCGGCGGCCATCACCCTCGGCGACACCTGCGACCACGTGGCGCCGCCGCGCCAGCCTGCGAAGCATTTTCCGGTAGGGCCGCGGCTCTGGCGACAGCTCCCACGCCCGAAGAGCCAGGAGGGAAAGCCGTGCCTCGTTGGAAAGCTCTTTGGCAGCCGCTCGCGTGGCCCCACAGCCCGTGGGGCTGCGGGCTTTCCGGCGGCCGTCAGCCTTGGCGCCACCGGCGCCCACGTGGCGCCGCGGCGCCAGCCTGCGAAGCATTTTCCGGTAGGGCCGCGTCTCTGGCGACAGCTCCCCCACCCGAAGAGCCAGGAGGGAAAGCCGTGCCTCGTTGGAAAGCTCTGTGGCAGCCGCTCGCGTGGCCCCACAGCCCGTGGGGCTGCGGGCTTTCCGGCGGCCGTCAGCCTCGGCGACAGCGGCGCCCACGTGGCGCCGCCGCCCCAGCCTGCGAAGCATTTTCCGGTAGGGACGCGTCTCTGGCGACAGCTCCCACGCCCGAAGAGCCAGGAGGGAAAGCCGTGCCTCGTTGGAAAGCTCTTTGGCAGCCGCTCGCGTGGCCCCACAGCCCGTGGGGCTGCGGGCTTTCCGGCGGCCGTCAGCCTCGGCGACACCTGCGACCACGTGGCGCCGCCGCGCCAGCCTGCGAAGCATTTTCCGGTAGGGCCGCGGCTCTGGCGACAGCTCCCACGCCCGAAGAGCCAGGAGGGAAAGCCGTGCCTCGTTGGAAAGCTCTTTGGCAGCCGCTCGCGTGGCCCCACAGCCCGTGGGGCTGCGGGCTTTTCGGCGGCCGTCAGCCTCGGCGACACCAGTGCCCACGTGGCGCCGCCGCGCCAGCCTGCGAAGCATTTTCCGGTAGGACCGCGGCTCTGGCGACAGCTCCCACGCCCGAAGAGCCAGGAGGGAAAGCCGTGCCTCGTTGGAAACCTCTTTGGCAGCTGCTCGCGTGGCCCCATAGCCCGTGGGGCTGCGGGCTTTCCGGCGGCCATCAGCGTCGGCGACACCTGCGACCACGTGGCGCCGCCGCGCCAGCCTGCGAAGCATTTTCCGGTAGGGCCGCGTCTCTGGCGACAGCTCCCACGCCCGAAGAGCCAGGAGGGAAAGCCGTGCCTCATTGGAAAGCTCTTTGGCAGCCGCTCACGTGGCCCCACAACCCGTGGGGCTGCGGGCTTTCCGGCGGCCGTCAGCCTCGGCGACACCTGCGCCCACGTGGCGCCGCCGCGCCAGCCTGCGAAGCATTTTCCGGTAGGGCCGCGGCTCTGGCGACAGCTCCCACGCCCAAAGAGCCAGGAGGGAAAGCCGAGCCTCGTTGGAAAGCTCTTTGGCAGCCGCTCGCGTGGTCCTACAGCCCGTGGGGCTGCGGGCTTTCCGGCGGCCGTCAGCCTCGGCGACACCTGCGACCACGTGGCGCCTCCGCGCCAGCCTGCGAAGCATTTTCCGGTAGGGCCGCGTCTCTGGCGACAGCTCCCACGCCCGAAGAGCCAGGAGGGAAAGCCGTGCCTCGTTGGAAAGCTCTTTGGCAGCCGCTCGCGGGGCAACACAGCCCGTGGGGCTGCGGGCCTTCCGGCAGCCGTCAGCCTCGGCGCCACCGGCGCCCACGTGGCGCCGCCGCGCCAGCCTGCGAAGTATTTTCCGGTAGGGCCGCGGCTCTGGCGACAGCTCCCACGCCCGAAGAGCCAGGAGGGAAAGCCGTGCCTCGTTGGAAAGCTCTTTGGCAGCCGCTCGCGTGGCCCCACAGCCCGTGGGGCTGCGGGCTTTCCGGCGGCCGTCAGCCTCGGCGACACCAGTGCCCACGTGGCGCCGCACCGCCAGCCTGCGAAGCATTTTCCGGTAGGGCCGCGGCTCTGGCGACAGCTCCCACGCCCGAAGAGCCAGGAGGGAAAGCCGTGCCTCGTTGGAAAGCTCTTTGGCAGCCGCTCGCGTGGCCCCACAGCCCGTGGGGCTGCGGGCTTTCCGGCGGCCGTCAGCCTCGGTGACACCTGCGACCACGTGGCGCCGCCGCGCCAGCCTGCGAAGCATTTTCCGGTAGGGCCGCGGCTCTGGCGACAGCTCCCACGCCCGAAGAGCCAGGAGGGAAAGCCGTGCCTCGTTGGAAAGCTCTTTGGCAGCTGCTCGCGTGGCCCCATAGCCCGTGGGGCTGCGGGCTTTCCGGCGGCCGTCAGCCTCGGCGACACCTGCGACCACGTGGCGCCGCCGCGCCAGCCTGCGAAGCATTTTCCGGTAGGGCCGCGTCTCTGGCGACAGCTCCCACGCCCGAAGAGCCAGGAGGGAAAGCCGTGCCTCGTTGGAAAGCTCTTTGGCAGCCGCTCGCGTGGCCCCACAGCCCGTGGGGCTGCGGGCTTTCCGGCGGCCGTCAGCCTCGGCGCCACCGGCGACCACGTGGCGCCGCCGCGCCAGCCTGCGAAGCATTTTCCGGTAGGGCCGCGGCTCTGGCGACAGCTCCCACGCCCGAAGAGCCAGGAGGGAAAGCCGTGCCTCGTTGGAAAGCTCTTTGGCAGCCGCTCGCGTGGCCCCACAGCCCGTGGGGCTGCGGGCTTTCCGGCGGCCGTCAGCCTCGGTGACACCTGCGACCACGTGGCGCCGCCGCGCCAGCCTGCGAAGCATTTTCCGCTAGGGCCGCGGCTCTGGCGACAGCTCCCACGCCCGAAGAGCCAGGAGGGAAAGCCGTGCCTCGTTGGAAAGCTCTTTGGCAGCCGCTCGCGTGGCCCCACAGCCCGTGGGGCTGCGGGCTTTCCGGCGGCCGTCAGCCTCGGCGACACCGGCCCCCACGTGGCGCCGCCGCGCCAGCCTGCGAAGCATTTTCCGGTAGGGCCGCGGCTCTGGCGACAGCTCCCACGCCCGAAGAGCCAGGAGGGAAAGCCGTGCCTCATTGGAAAGCTCTTTGGCAGCCACTCGCATGGCCCCATAGCCCGTGGGGCTGCGGGCTTTCCGGCGGCCGTCAGCCTCGGCGCCACCGGCGCCCATGTGGCGCCGCCGCGCCAGCCTGCGAAGCATTTTCCGGTAGGGCCGCGGCTCTGGCGACAGCTCCCACGCCCGAAGAGCCAAAAGGGAAAGCCGTGCCTTGTTGGAAAGCTCTTTGGCAGCCGCTCGCGTGGCCCCACAGCCCGTGGGGCTGCGGGCTTTCCGGCGGCCGTCAGCCTCGGCGACACCAGGGCACACGTGGCGCCGCCGCGCCAGCCTGCGAAGCATTTTCCGGTAGGGCCGCGTCTCTGGCGACAGCTCCCACGCCCGAAGAGCCAGGAGGGAAAGCCGTGCCTCGTTGGAAAGCTCTTTGGCAGCCGCTCGCGTGGCCCCACAGCCCGTGGGGCTGCGGGCTTTCCGGCGGCCGTCAGCCTCGGCGACACCGGCGCCCACGTGGCGCCGCCGCGCCAGCCTGCGAAGCATTTTCCGGTAGGGCCGCGGCTCTGGCGACAGCTCCCACGCCCGAAGAGCCAGGAGGGAAAGCCGTGCCTCATTGGAAAGCTCTTTGGCAGCCACTCGCATGGCCCTATAGCCCGTGGGGCTGCGGGATTTCCGGCGGCCGTCAGCCTCGGCGACACCGGCGCCCATGTGGCGCCGCCGCGCCAGCCTGCGAAGCATTTTCCGGTAGGGCCGCGGCTCTGGCGACAGCTCCCACGCCCGAAGAGCCAGGAGGGAAAGCCGTGCCTTGTTGGAAAGCTCTTTGGCAGCCGCTCGCATGGCCCCATAGCCCGTGGGGCTGCGGGCTTTCCGGCGGCCATCAGCCTCGGCGACACCAGGGCACACTTGGCGCCGCCGTGCCAGCCTGCGAAGCATTTTCCGGTAGGGCCGCGGCTCTGGCGACAGCTCCCACGCCCGAAGAGCCAAAAGGGAAAGCCGTGCCTTGTTGGAAAGCTCTTTGGCAGCCGCTCGCGTGGCCCCACAGCCCGTGGGGCTGCGGGCTTTCCGGCGGCCGTCAGCCTCGGCGACACCAGGGCACACGTGGCGCCGCCGCGCCAGCCTGCGAAGCATTTTCCGGTAGGGCCGCGTCTCTGGCGACAGCTCCCACGCCCGAAGAGCCAGGAGGGAAAGCCGTGCCTCGTTGGAAAGCTCTTTGGCAGCCGCTCGCGTGGCCCCACAGCCCGTGGGGCTGCGGGCTTTCCGGCGGCCGTCAGCCTCGGCGACACCGGCGCCCACGTGGCGCCGCCGCGCCAGCCTGCGAAGCATTTTCCGGTAGGGCCGCGGCTCTGGCGACAGCTCCCACGCCCGAAGAGCCAGGAGGGAAAGCCGTGCCTCATTGGAAAGCTCTTTGGCAGCCACTCGCATGGCCCTATAGCCCGTGGGGCTGCGGGATTTCCGGCGGCCGTCAGCCTCGGCGACACCGGCGCCCATGTGGCGCCGCCGCGCCAGCCTGCGAAGCATTTTCCGGTAGGGCCGCGGCTCTGGCGACAGCTCCCACGCCCGAAGAGCCAGGAGGGAAAGCCGTGCCTTGTTGGAAAGCTCTTTGGCAGCCGCTCGCATGGCCCCATAGCCCGTGGGGCTGCGGGCTTTCCGGCGGCCATCAGCCTCGGCGACACCAGGGCACACTTGGCGCCGCCGTGCCAGCCTGCGAAGCATTTTCCGGTAGGACCGCGGCTCTGGCGACAGCTCCCACGCCCGAAGAGCCAGGACGGAAAGCCGTGCCTCGTTGGAAAGCTCTTTGGCAGCCGCTCGCGTGGCCCCACAGCCCGTGGGGCTGCGGGCTTTCCGGCGGCCGTCAGCCTCGGCGACACCTGCGACCACGTGGCGCCTCCGCGCCAGCCTGCGAAGCATTTTCCGGTAGGGCCGCATCTCTGGCGACAGCTCCCACGCCCGAAGAGCCAGGAGGGAAAGCCGTGCCTCGTTGGAAAGCTCTTTGGCAGCCGCTCGCGGGGCAACACAGCCCGTGGGGCTGCGGGCCTTCCGGCAGCCGTCAGCCTCGGCGCCACCGGCGCCCACGTGGCGCCGCCGCGCCAGCCTGCGAAGTATTTTCCGGTAGGGCCGCGGCTCTGGCGACAGCTCCCACGCCCGAAGAGCCAGGAGGGAAAGCCGTGCCTCGTTGGAAAGCTCTTTGGCAGCCGCTCGCGTGGCCCCACAGCCCGTGGGGCTGCGGGCTTTCCGGCGGCCGTCAGCCTCGGCGACACCAGTGCCCACGTGGCGCCGCACCGCCAGCCTGCGAAGCATTTTCCGGTAGGGCCGCGGCTCTGGCGACAGCTCCCACGCCCGAAGAGCCAGGAGGGAAAGCCGTGCCTCGTTGGAAAGCTCTTTGGCAGCCGCTCGCGTGGCCCCACAGCCCGTGGGGCTGCGGGCTTTCCGGCGGCCGTCAGCCTCGGTGACACCTGCGACCACGTGGCGCCGCCGCGCCAGCCTGCGAAGCATTTTCCGGTAGGGCCGCGGCTCTGGCGACAGCTCCCACGCCCGAAGAGCCAGGAGGGAAAGCCGTGCCTCGTTGGAAAGCTCTTTGGCAGCTGCTCGCGTGGCCCCATAGCCCGTGGGGCTGCGGGCTTTCCGGCGGCCGTCAGCCTCGGCGACACCTGCGACCACGTGGCGCCGCCGCGCCAGCCTGCGAAGCATTTTCCGGTAGGGCCGCGGCTCTGGCGACAGCTCCCACGCCCGAAGAGCCAGGAGGGAAAGCCGTGCCTCGTTGGAAAGCTCTTTGGCAGCCGCTCGCGTGGCCCCACAGCCCGTGGGGCTGCGGGCTTTCCGGCGGCCGTCAGCCTCGGCGCCACCGGCGACCACGTGGCGCCGCCGCGCCAGCCTGCGAAGCATTTTCCGGTAGGGCCGCGGCTCTGGCGACAGCTCCCACGCCCGAAGAGCCAGGAGGGAAAGCCGTGCCTCGTTGGAAAGCTCTTTGGCAGCCGCTCGCGTGGCCCCACAGCCCGTGGGGCTGCGGGCTTTCCGGCGGCCGTCAGCCTCGGCGCCACCGGCGACCACGTGGCGCCGCGGCGCCAGCCTGCGAAGCATTTTCCGGTAGGGCCGCGGCTCTGGTGACAGCTCCGCCACCCAAAGAGCCAGGAGGGAAAGCCGTGCCTCGTTGGAAACCTCTTTGGCAGCCGCTCGCATGGCCCCATAGCCCGTGGGGCTGCGGGCTTTCCGGCGGCCATCAGCCTCGGCGACACCAGGGCACACTTGGCGCCGCCGTGCCAGCCTGCGAAGCATTTTCCGGTAGGACCGCGGCTCTGGCGACAGCTCCCACGCCCGAAGAGCCAGGACGGAAAGCCGTGCCTCGTTGGAAAGCTCTTTGGCAGCCGCTCGCGTGGCCCCACAGCCCGTGGGGCTGCGGGCTTTCCGGCGGCCGTCAGCCTCGGCGACACCAGTGCCCACGTGGCGCCGCACCGCCAGCCTGCGAAGCATTTTCCGGTAGGGCCGCGGCTCTGGCGACAGCTCCCACGCCCGAAGAGCCAGGAGGGAAAGCCGTGCCTCGTTGGAAAGCTCTTTGGCAGCCGCTCGCGTGGCCCCACAGCCCGTGGGGCTGCGGGCTTTCCGGCGGCCGTCAGCCTCGGTGACACCTGCGACCACGTGGCGCCGCCGCGCCAGCCTGCGAAGCATTTTCCGGTAGGGCCGCGGCTCTGGCGACAGCTCCCACACCCGAAGAGCCAGGAGGGAAAGCCGTGCCTCGTTGGAAAGCTCTTTGGCAGCCGCTCGCGTGGCCCCACAGCCCGTGGGGCTGCGGGCTTTCCGGCGGCCGTCAGCCTCGGCGACACCGGCCCCCACGTGGCGCCGCCGCGCCAGCCTGCGAAGCATTTTCCGGTAGGGCCGCGGCTCTGGCGACAGCTCCCACGCCCGAAGAGCCAGGAGGGAAAGCCGTGCCTCATTGGAAAGCTCTTTGGCAGCCACTCGCATGGCCCCATAGCCCGTGGGGCTGCGGGCTTTCCGGCGGCCGTCAGCCTCGGCGCCACCGGCGCCCATGTGGCGCCGCCGCGCCAGCCTGCGAAGCATTTTCCGGTAGGGCCGCGGCTCTGGCGACAGCTCCCACGCCCGAAGAGCCAGGAGGGAAAGCCGTGCCTTGTTGGAAAGCTCTTTGGCAGCCGCTCGCGTGGCCCCACAGCCCGTGGGGCTGCGGGCTTTCCGGCGGCCGTCAGCCTCGGCGACACCAGGGCACACGTGGCGCCGCCGCGCCAGCCTGCGAAGCATTTTCCGGTAGGGCCGCGTCTCTGGCGACAGCTCCCACGCCCGAAGAGCCAGGAGGGAAAGCCGTGCCTTGTTGGAAAGCTCTTTGGCAGCCGCTCGCGTGGCCCCACAGCCCGTGGGGCTGCGGGCTTTCCGGCGGCCGTCAGCCTCGGCGACACCGGCGCCCACGTGGCGCCGCCGCGCCAGCCTGCGAAGCATTTTCCGGTAGGGCCGCGGCTCTGGCGACAGCTCCCACGCCCGAAGAGCCAGGAGGGAAAGCCGTGCCTCATTGGAAAGCTCTTTGGCAGCCACTCGCATGGCCCTATAGCCCGTGGGGCTGCGGGATTTCCGGCGGCCGTCAGCCTCGGCGACACCGGCGCCCATGTGGCGCCGCCGCGCCAGCCTGCGAAGCATTTTCCGGTAGGGCCGCGGCTCTGGCGACAGCTCCCACGCCCGAAGAGCCAGGAGGGAAAGCCGTGCCTTGTTGGAAAGCTCTTTGGCAGCCGCTCGCGTGGCCCCACAGCCCGTGGGGCTGCGGGCTTTCCGGCGGCCGTCAGCCTCGGCGACACCAGGGCACACGTGGCGCCGCCGCGCCAGCCTGCGAAGCATTTTCCGGTAGGGCCGCGGCTCTGGCGACAGCTCCCACGCCCGAAGAGCCAGGAGGGAAAGCCGTGCCTCGTTGGAAATCTCTTTGACAGCTGCTCGAGTGGCCCCACAGCCCGTGGGGCTGCGGGCTTTCCGGCGGCCATCAGCCTCGGCGACACCTGCGACCACGTGGCGCCGCCGCGCCAGCCTGCGAAGCATTTTCCGGTAGGGCCGCGGCTCTGGCGACAGCTCCCACGCCCGAAGAGCCAGGAGGGAAAGCCGTGCCTCGTTGGAAAGCTCTTTGGCAGCCGCTCGCGTGGCCCCACAGCCCGTGGGGCTGCGGGCTTTCCGGCGGCCGTCAGCCTTGGCGCCACCGGCGCCCACGTGGCGCCGCGGCGCCAGCCTGCGAAGCATTTTCCGGTAGGGCCGCGTCTCTGGCGACAGCTCCCCCACCCGAAGAGCCAGGAGGGAAAGCCGTGCCTCGTTGGAAAGCTCTTTGGCAGCCGCTCGCGTGGCCCCACAGCCCGTGGGGCTGCGGGCTTTCCGGCGGCCGTCAGCCTCGGCGACAGCGGCGCCCACGTGGCGCCGCCGCCCCAGCCTGCGAAGCATTTTCCGGTAGGGACGCGTCTCTGGCGACAGCTCCCACGCCCGAAGAGCCAGGAGGGAAAGCCGTGCCTCGTTGGAAAGCTCTTTGGCAGCCGCTCGCGTGGCCCCACAGCCCGTGGGGCTGCGGGCTTTCCGGCGGCCGTCAGCCTCGGCGACACCTGCGACCACGTGGCGCCTCCGCGCCAGCCTGCGAAGCATTTTCCGGTAGGGCCGCATCTCTGGCGACAGCTCCCACGCCCGAAGAGCCAGGAGGGAAAGCCGTGCCTCGTTGGAAAGCTCTTTGGCAGCCGCTCGCGGGGCAACACAGCCCGTGGGGCTGCGGGCCTTCCGGCAGCCGTCAGCCTCGGCGCCACCGGCGCCCACGTGGCGCCGCCGCGCCAGCCTGCGAAGTATTTTCCGGTAGGGCCGCGGCTCTGGCGACAGCTCCCACGCCCGAAGAGCCAGGAGGGAAAGCCGTGCCTCGTTGGAAAGCTCTTTGGCAGCCGCTCGCGTGGCCCCACAGCCCGTGGGGCTGCGGGCTTTCCGGCGGCCGTCAGCCTCGGCGACACCAGTGCCCACGTGGCGCCGCACCGCCAGCCTGCGAAGCATTTTCCGGTAGGGCCGCGGCTCTGGCGACAGCTCCCACGCCCGAAGACCCAGGAGGGAAAGCCGTGCCTCGTTGGAAAGCTCTTTGGCAGCCGCTCGCGTGGCCCCACAGCCCGTGGGGCTGCGGGCTTTCCGGCGGCCGTCAGCCTCGGTGACACCTGCGACCACGTGGCGCCGCCGCGCCAGCCTGCGAAGCATTTTCCGGTAGGGCCGCGTCTCTGGCGACAGCTCCCACGCCCGAAGAGCCAGGAGGGAAAGCCGTGCCTCGTTGGAAATCTCTTTGGCAGCCGCTCGCGTGGCCCCACAGCCCGTGGGGCTGCGGGCTTTCCGGCGGCCGTCAGCCTCGGCGACACCTGCGACCACGTGGCGCCGCCGCGCCAGCCTGCGAAGCATTTTCCGGTAGGGCCGCGTCTCTGGCGACAGCTCCCACGCCCGAAGAGCCAGGAGGGAAAGCCGTGCCTCGTTGGAAAGCTCTTTGGCAGCCGCTCGCGTGGCCCCACAGCCCGTGGGGCTGCGGGCTTTCCGGCGGCCGTCAGCCTCGGCGCCACCGGCGACCACGTGGCGCCGCCGCGCCAGCCTGCGAAGCATTTTCCGGTAGGGCCGCGGCTCTGGCGACAGCTCCCACGCCCGAAGAGCCAGGAGGGAAAGCCGTGCCTCGTTGGAAAGCTCTTTGGCAGCCGCTCGCGTGGCCCCACAGCCCGTGGGGCTGCGGGCTTTCCGGCGGCCGTCAGCCTCGGCGCCACCGGCGACCACGTGGCGCCGCGGCGCCAGCCTGCGAAGCATTTTCCGGTAGGGCCGCGGCTCTGGTGACAGCTCCGCCACCCAAAGAGCCAGGAGGGAAAGCCGTGCCTCGTTGGAAACCTCTTTGGCAGCCGCTCGCATGGCCCCATAGCCCGTGGGGCTGCGGGCTTTCCGGCGGCCATCAGCCTCGGCGACACCAGGGCACACTTGGCGCCGCCGTGCCAGCCTGCGAAGCATTTTCCGGTAGGACCGCGGCTCTGGCGACAGCTCCCACGCCCGAAGAGCCAGGACGGAAAGCCGTGCCTCGTTGGAAAGCTCTTTGGCAGCCGCTCACGTGGCCCCACAGCCCGTGGGGCTGCGGGCTTTCCGGCGGCCGTCAGCCTCGGCGACACCAGTGCCCACGTGGCGCCGCACCGCCAGCCTGCGAAGCATTTTCCGGTAGGGCCGCGGCTCTGGCGACAGCTCCCACGCCCGAAGAGCCAGGAGGGAAAGCCGTGCCTCGTTGGAAAGCTCTTTGGCAGCCGCTCGCGTGGCCCCACAGCCCGTGGGGCTGCGGGCTTTCCGGCGGCCGTCAGCCTCGGTGACACCTGCGACCACGTGGCGCCGCCGCGCCAGCCTGCGAAGCATTTTCCGGTAGGGCCGCGGCTCTGGCGACAGCTCCCACGCCCGAAGAGCCAGGAGGGAAAGCCGTGCCTCGTTGGAAAGCTCTTTGGCAGCCGCTCGCGTGGCCCCACAGCCCGTGGGGCTGCGGGCTTTCCGGCGGCCGTCAGCCTCGGCGACACCGGCCCCCACGTGGCGCCGCCGCGCCAGCCTGCGAAGCATTTTCCGGTAGGGCCGCGGCTCTGGCGACAGCTCCCACGCCCGAAGAGCCAGGAGGGAAAGCCGTGCCTCATTGGAAAGCTCTTTGGCAGCCACTCGCATGGCCCCATAGCCCGTGGGGCTGCGGGCTTTCCGGCGGCCGTCAGCCTCGGCGCCACCGGCGCCCATGTGGCGCCGCCGCGCCAGCCTGCGAAGCATTTTCCGGTAGGGCCGCGGCTCTGGCGACAGCTCCCACGCCCGAAGAGCCAGGAGGGAAAGCCGTGCCTTGTTGGAAAGCTCTTTGGCAGCCGCTCGCGTGGCCCCACAGCCCGTGGGGCTGCGGGCTTTCCGGCGGCCGTCAGCCTCGGCGACACCAGGGCACACGTGGCGCCGCCGCGCCAGCCTGCGAAGCATTTTCCGGTAGGGCCGCGGCTCTGGCGACAGCTCCCACGCCCGAAGAGCCAGGAGGGAAAGCCGTGCCTCGTTGGAAAGCTCTTTGGCAGCCGCTCGCGTGGCCCCACAGCCCGTGGGGCTGCGGGCTTTCCGGCGGCCGTCAGCCTCGGCGACACCTGCGACCACGTGGCGCCGCCGCGCCAGCCTGCGAAGCATTTTCCGGTAGGGCCGCGGCTCTGGCGACAGCTCCCACGCCCGAAGAGCCAGGAGGGAAAGCCGTGCCTCATTGGAAAGCTCTTTGGCAGCCACTCGCATGGCCCTATAGCCCGTGGGGCTGCGGGCTTTCCGGCGGCCGTCAGCCTCGGCGACACCGGCGCCCATGTGGCGCCGCCGCGCCAGCCTGCGAAGCATTTTCCGGTAGGGCCGCGGCTCTGGCGACAGCTCCCACGCCCGAAGAGCCAGGAGGGAAAGCCGTGCCTTGTTGGAAAGCTCTTTGGCAGCCGCTCGCGTGGCCCCACAGCCCGTGGGGCTGCGGGCTTTCCGGCGGCCGTCAGCCTCGGCGACACCAGGGCACACGTGGCGCCGCCGCGCCAGCCTGCGAAGCATTTTCCGGTAGGGCCGCGGCTCTGGCGACAGCTCCCACGCCCGAAGAGCCAGGAGGGAAAGCCGTGCCTCGTTGGAAATCTCTTTGACAGCTGCTCGAGTGGCCCCACAGCCCGTGGGGCTGCGGGCTTTCCGGCGGCCATCAGCCTCGGCGACACCTGCGACCACGTGGCGCCGCCGCGCCAGCCTGCGAAGCATTTTCCGGTAGGGCCGCGGCTCTGGCGACAGCTCCCACGCCCGAAGAGCCAGGAGGGAAAGCCGTGCCTCGTTGGAAAGCTCTTTGGCAGCCGCTCGCGTGGCCCCACAGCCCGTGGGGCTGCGGGCTTTCCGGCGGCCGTCAGCCTTGGCGCCACCGGCGCCCACGTGGCGCCGCGGCGCCAGCCTGCGAAGCATTTTCCGGTAGGGCCGCGTCTCTGGCGACAGCTCCCCCACCCGAAGAGCCAGGAGGGAAAGCCGTGCCTCGTTGGAAAGCTCTTTGGCAGCCGCTCGCGTGGCCCCACAGCCCGTGGGGCTGCGGGCTTTCCGGCGGCCGTCAGCCTCGGCGACAGCGGCGCCCACGTGGCGCCGCCGCCCCAGCCTGCGAAGCATTTTCCGGTAGGGACGCGTCTCTGGCGACAGCTCCCACGCCCGAAGAGCCAGGAGGGAAAGCCGTGCCTCGTTGGAAAGCTCTTTGGCAGCCGCTCGCGTGGCCCCACAGCCCGTGGGGCTGCGGGCTTTCCGGCGGCCGTCAGCCTCGGCGACACCTGCGACCACGTGGCGCCGCCGCGCCAGCCTGCGAAGCATTTTCCGGTAGGGCCGCGGCTCTGGCGACAGCTCCCACGCCCGAAGAGCCAGGAGGGAAAGCCGTGCCTCGTTGGAAAGCTCTTTGGCAGCCGCTCGCGTGGCCCCACAGCCCGTGGGGCTGCGGGCTTTTCGGCGGCCGTCAGCCTCGGCGACACCAGTGCCCACGTGGCGCCGCCGCGCCAGCCTGCGAAGCATTTTCCGGTAGGACCGCGGCTCTGGCGACAGCTCCCACGCCCGAAGAGCCAGGAGGGAAAGCCGTGCCTCGTTGGAAAGCTCTTTGGCAGCTGCTCGCGTGGCCCCATAGCCCGTGGGGCTGCGGGCTTTCCGGCGGCCATCAGCGTCGGCGACACCTGCGACCACGTGGCGCCGCCGCGCCAGCCTGCGAAGCATTTTCCGGTAGGGCCGCGGCTCTGGCGACAGCTCCCACGCCCGAAGAGCCAGGAGGGAAAGCCGTGCCTCATTGGAAAGCTCTTTGGCAGCCGCTCACGTGGCCCCACAACCCGTGGGGCTGCGGGCTTTCTGGCGGAGGTCAGCCTCGGCGACACCTGCGCCCACGTGGCGCCGCCGCGCCAGCCTGCGAAGCATTTTCCGGTAGGGCCGCGGCTCTGGCGACAGCTCCCACGCCCAAAGAGCCAGGAGGGAAAGCCGAGCCTCGTTGGAAAGCTCTTTGGCAGCCGCTCGCGTGGTCCTACAGCCCGTGGGGCTGCGGGCTTTCCGGCGGCCGTCAGCCTCGGCGCCACCGGCGCCCACGTGACGCCGCCGCGCCAGCCTGCGAAGCATTTTCCGGTAGGGCCGCGTCTCTGGCGACAGCTCCCACGCCCGAAGAGCCAGGAGGGAAAGCCGTGCCTCGTTGGAAAGCTCTTTGGCAGCCGCTCGCGTGGCCCCACAGCCCGTGGGGCTGCGGGCTTTCCGGCGGCCGTCAGCCTCGGCGCCACCGGCGCCCACGTGGCGCCGCCGCGCCAGCCTGAGAAGCATTTTCCGGTAGGGCCGCGGCTCTGGCGACAGCTCCCACGCCCGAAGAGCCAGGAGGGAAAGCCGTGCCTCGTTGGAAACCTCTTTGGCAGCCGCTCGCGTGGCCCCAGAGCCCGTGGGGCTGCGGGCTTTCCGGCGGCCGTCAGCCTCGGCGCCACCGGCGCCCACGTGGCGCCGCCGCGCCAGCCTGCGAAGCATTTTCCGGTAGGGCCGCGTCTCTGGCGACAGCTCCCACGCCCGAAGAGCCAGGAGGGAAAGCCGTGCCTCGTTGGAAAGCTCTTTGGAAGCCGCTCGCATGGCCCCATAGCCCGTGCGGCTGCGGGCTTTCCGGCGGCCGTCAGCCTCGGCGACACCTGCGACCACGTGGCGCCGCCACGCCAGCCTGCGAAGCATTTTCCGGTAGGGCCGCGTCTCTGGCGACAGCTCCCACGCCCGAAGAGCCAGGAGGGAAAGCCGTGCCTCGTTGGAAAAGCTCTTTGGCAGCCGCTCGCGGGGCAACACAGCCCGTGGGGCTGCGGGCCTTCCGGCAGCCGTCAGCCTCGGCGCCACCGGCGCCCACGTGGCGCCGCCGCGCCAGCCTGCGAAGTATTTTCCGGTAGGGCCGCGGCTCTGGCGACAGCTCCCACGCCCGAAGAGCCAGGAGGGAAAGCCGTGCCTCGTTGGAAAGCTCTTTGGCAGCCGCTCGCGTGGCCCCACAGCCCGTGGGGCTGCGGGCTTTCCGGCGGCCGTCAGCCTCGGCGACACCAGTGCCCACGTGGCGCCGCACCGCCAGCCTGCGAAGCATTTTCCGGTAGGGCCGCGGCTCTGGCGACAGCTCCCACGCCCGAAGAGCCAGGAGGGAAAGCCGTGCCTCGTTGGAAAGCTCTTTGGCAGCCGCTCGCGTGGCCCCACAGCCCGTGGGGCTGCGGGCTTTCCGGCGGCCGTCAGCCTCGGTGACACCTGCGACCACGTGGCGCCGCCGCGCCAGCCTGCGAAGCATTTTCCGGTAGGGCCGCGGCTCTGGCGACAGCTCCCACGCCCGAAGAGCCAGGAGGGAAAGCCGTGCCTCGTTGGAAAGCTCTTTGGCAGCCGCTCGCGTGGCCCCACAGCCCGTGGGGCTGCGGGCTTTCCGGCGGCCGTCAGCCTCGGCGACACCTGCGACCACGTGGCGCCGCCGCGCCAGCCTGCGAAGCATTTTCCGGTAGGGCCGCGGCTCTGGCGACAGCTCCCACGCCCGAAGAGCCAGGAGGGAAAGCCGTGCCTCATTGGAAAGCTCTTTGGCAGCCACTCGCATGGCCCCATAGCCCGTGGGGCTGCGGGCTTTCCGGCGGCCGTCAGCCTCGGCGCCACCGGCGCCCATGTGGCGCCGCCGCGCCAGCCTGCGAAGCATTTTCCGGTAGGGCCGCGGCTCTGGCGACAGCTCCCACGCCCGAAGAGCCAGGAGGGAAAGCCGTGCCTTGTTGGAAAGCTCTTTGGCAGCCGCTCGCGTGGCCCCACAGCCCGTGGGGCTGCGGGCTTTCCGGCGGCCGTCAGCCTCGGCGACACCAGGGCACACGTGGCGCCGCCGCGCCAGCCTGCGAAGCATTTTCCGGTAGGGCCGCGGCTCTGGCGACAGCTCCCACGCCCGAAGAGCCAGGAGGGAAAGCCGTGCCTCGTTGGAAACCTCTTTGGCAGCCGCTCGCGTGGCCCCACAGCCCGTGGGGCTGCGGGCTTTCCGGCGGCCGTCAGCCTCGGCGCCACAGGCGCCCATGTGGCGCCGCCGCGCCAGCCTGCGAAGCATTTTCCGGTAGGGCCGTGGCTGTGGCGACAGCTCCCACGCCCGAAGAGCCAGGAGGGAAAGCCGTGCCTCGTTGGAAAGCTCTTTGGCAGCCGCTCGCGTGGCCCCACAGCCCGTGGGGCTGCGGGCTTTCCGGCGGCCGTCAGCCTCGGCGACACCTGCGACCACGTGGCGCCGCCGCGCCAGCCTGCGAAGCATTTTCCGGTAGGGCCGCATCTCTGGCGACAGCTCCCACGCCCGAAGAGCCAGGAGGGAAAGCCGTGCCTCGTTGGAAAGCTCTTTGGCAGCCGCTCGCGTGGCCCCACAGCCCTTGGGGCTGCGGGCCTTCCGGCAGCCGTCAGCCTCGGCGCCACCGGCGCCAACGTGGCGCCGCCGCGCCAGCCTGCGAAGCATTTTCCGGTAGGGCCGCGTCTCTGGCGACAGCTCCCACGCCCGAAGAGCCAGGAGGGAAAGCCGTGCCTCGTTGGAAAGCTCTTTGGCAGCCGCTCGCGTGGCCCCACAGCCCGTGGGGCTGCGGGCTTTCCGGCGGCCGTCAGCCTCGGCGACACCAGTGCCCACGTGGCGCCGCACCGCCAGCCTGCGAAGCATTTTCCGGTAGGGCCGCGGCTCTGGCGACAGCTCCCACACCCAAAGAGCCAGGAGGGAAAGCCGTGCCTCGTTGGAAAGCTCTTTGGCAGCCGCTCGCGTGGCCCCACAGCCCATGGGGCTGCGGGCTTTCCGGCGGCCGTCAGCCTCGGCGACACCTGCGACCACGTGGCGCCGCCGCGCCAGCCTGCGAAGCATTTTCCGGTAGGGCCGCGGCTCTGGCGACAGCTCCCACGCCCGAAGAGCCAGGAGGGAAAGCCGTGCCTCGTTGGAAAGCTCTTTGGCAGCCGCTCGCGTGGCCCCACAGCCCGTGGGGCTGCGGGCTTTCCGGCGGCCGTCAGCCTCGGCGACACCGGCGCCCACGTGGCGCCGCCGCGCCAGCCTGCGAAGCATTTTCCGGTAGGGCCGCGGCTCTGGCGACAGCTCCCACGCCCGAAGAGCCAGGAGGGAAAGCCATATCTCGTTGGAAATCTCTTTGGCAGCTGCTCGCGTGGCCCCACAGCCCGTGGGGCTGCGGGCTTTCCGGCGGCCGTCAGCCTCGGCGACACCTGCGACCACGTGGCGCCGCCGCGCCAGCCTGCGAAGCATTTTCCGGTAGGGCCGCGGCTCTGGCGACAGCTCCCCCACCCGAAGAGCCAGGAGGGAAAGCCGTGCCTCGTTGGAAAGCTCTTTGGCAGCCGCTCGCGTGGCCCCACAGCCCGTGGGGCTGCGGGCTTTCCGGCGGCCGTCAGCCTCGGCGACACCGGCGACCACGTGGCGCCGCCACGCCAGCCTGCGAAGCATTTTCCGGTAGGGCCGCGGCTCTGGCAACAGCTCCCACGCCTGAAGAGCCAGGAGGGAAAGCCGTGCCTCGATGGAAAGCTCTTTGGCAGCCGCTCGCGTGGCCCCACAGCCCGTGGGGCTGCGGGCTTTCCAGCGGCCGTCAGCCTCGGCGCCACAGGCGCCCATGTGGCGCCGCCGCGCCAGCCTGCGAAGCATTTTCCGGTAGGGCCGTGGCTGTGGCGACAGCTCCCACGCCCGAAGAGCCAGGAGGGAAAGCCGTGCCTCGTTGGAAAGCTCTTTGGCAGCCGCTCGCATGGCCCCATAGCCCGTGGGGCTGCGGGCTTTCCGGCGGCCATCAGCCTCGGCGACACCTGCGACCACGTGGCGCCGCCGCGCCAGCCTGCGAAGCATTTTCCGGTAGGGCCGCATCTCTGGCGACAGCTCCCACGCCTGAAGAGTCAGGAGGGAAAGCCGTGCCTCGTTGGAAAGCTCTTTGGCAGCCGCTCGCGTGGCCCCACAGCCCTTGGGGCTGCGGGCCTTCCGGCAGCCGTCAGCCTCGGCGCCACCGGCGCCAACGTGGCGCCGCCGCGCCAGCCTGCGAAGCATTTTCCGGTAGGGCCGCGTCTCTGGCGACAGCTCCCACGCCCGAAGAGCCAGGAGGGAAAGCCGTGCCTCGTTGGAAAGCTCTTTGGCAGCCGCTCGCGTGGCCCCACAGCCCGTGGGGCTGCGGGCTTTCCGGCGGCCGTCAGCCTCGGCGACACCAGTGCCCACGTGGCGCCGCACCGCCAGCCTGCGAAGCATTTTCCGGTAGGGCCGCGGCTCTGGCGACAGCTCCCACGCCTGAAGAGCCAGGAGGGAAAGCCGTGCCTCGTTGGAAAGCTCTTTGGCAGCCGCTCGCGTGGCCCCACAGCCCGTGGGGCTGCGGGCTTTCCGGCGGCCGTCAGCCTCGGCGACACCTGCGACCACGTGGCGCCGCCGCGCCAGCCTGCGAAGCATTTTCCGGTAGGGCCGCGGCTCTGGCGACAGCTCCCACGCCCGAAGAGCCAGGAGGGAAAGCCGTGCCTCGTTGGAAATCTCTTTGGCAGCTGCTCGAGTGGCCCCACAGCCCGTGGGGCTGCGGGCTTTCCGGCGGCCGTCAGCCTCGGCGCCACAGGCGCCCATGTGGCGCCGCCGCGCCAGCCTGCGAAGCATTTTCCGGTAGGGCCGTGGCTGTGGCGACAGCTCCCACGCCCGAAGAGCCAGGAGGGAAAGCCGTGCCTCGTTGGAAAGCTCTTTGGCAGCCGCTCGCGTGGCCCCACAGCCCGTGGGGCTGCGGGCTTTCCGGCGGCCGTCAGCCTCGGCGACACCTGCGACCACGTGGCGCCGCCGCGCCAGCCTGCGAAGCATTTTCCGGTAGGGCCGCATCTCTGGCGACAGCTCCCACGCCCGAAGAGCCAGGAGGGAAAGCCGTGCCTCGTTGGAAAGCTCTTTGGCAGCCGCTCGCGTGGCCCCACAGCCCTTGGGGCTGCGGGCCTTCCGGCAGCCGTCAGCCTCGGCGCCACCGGCGCCAACGTGGCGCCGCCGCGCCAGCCTGCGAAGCATTTTCCGGTAGGGCCGCGTCTCTGGCGACAGCTCCCACGCCCGAAGAGCCAGGAGGGAAAGCCGTGCCTCGTTGGAAAGCTCTTTGGCAGCCGCTCGCGTGGCCCCACAGCCCGTGGGGCTGCGGGCTTTCCGGCGGCCGTCAGCCTCGGCGACACCAGTGCCCACGTGGCGCCGCACCGCCAGCCTGCGAAGCATTTTCCGGTAGGGCCGCGGCTCTGGCGACAGCTCCCACGCCTGAAGAGCCAGGAGGGAAAGCCGTGCCTCGTTGGAAAGCTCTTTGGCAGCCGCTCGCGTGGCCCCACAGCCCATGGGGCTGCGGGCTTTCCGGCGGCCGTCAGCCTCGGCGACACCTGCGACCACGTGGCGCCGCCGCGCCAGCCTGCGAAGCATTTTCCGGTAGGGCCGCGGCTCTGGCGACAGCTCCCACGCCCGAAGAGCCAGGAGGGAAAGCCGTGCCTCGTTGGAAAGCTCTTTGGCAGCCGCTCGCGTGGCCCCACAGCCCGTGGGGCTGCGGGCTTTCCGGCGGCCGTCAGCCTCGGCGACACCTGCGACCACGTGGCGCCGCCGCGCCAGCCTGCGAAGCATTTTCCGGTAGGGCCGCGGCTCTGGCGACAGCTCCCACGCCCGAAGAGCCAGGAGGGAAAGCCGTGCCTCATTGGAAAGCTCTTTGGCAGCCGCTCGCATGGCCCCATAGCCCGCGGGGCTGCGGGCTTTCCGGCGGCCGTCAGCCTGGGCGACACCGGCGCCCACGTGGCGCCGCCGTGGCAGCCTGCGAAACATTTTCCGCTAGGGCCGTGACTTTGGCGACAGCTCCCATGCCCGAAGAGTCAGGAGGGAATGCCGTGCCTCGTTGGAAAGCTCTTTGGCAGCCGCTCGCGTGGCCCCAAAGCCCGTGGGGCTGCGGGCTTTTCGGCGGCCGTCAGCCTCGGCGACACCGGCGCCCACGTGGCGCCGCCGCGCCAGCCTGCGAAGCATTTTCCGCTAGGGCCGCGTCTCTGGCGACAGCTCCCACGCCCGAAGAGCCAGGAGGGAAAGCCGTGCCTCGTTGGAAATCTCTTTGGCAGCTGCTCGAGTGTCCCCACAGCCCGTGGGGCTGCGGGCTTTCCGGCGGCCATCAGCCTCGGCGACACCAGGGCACACGTGGCGCCGCCGCGCCAGCCTGCGAAGCATTTTCCGGTAGGGCCGCGGCTCTGGCGACAGCTCCCACGCCCGAAGAGCCAGGAGGGAAAGCCGTGCCTCGTTGGAAAGCTCTTTGGCAGCCGCTCGCATGGCCCCATAGCCCGTGCGGCTGCGGGCTTTCCGGCGGGCGTCAGCCTCGGCGACACCTGCGACCACGTGGCGCCGCCGCGCCAGCCTGCGAAGCATTTTCCGGTAGGGCCGCGTCTCTGGCGACAGCTCCCACGCCCGAAGAGCCAGGAGGGAAAGCCGTGCCTCGTTGGAAAGCTCTTTGGCAGCCGCTCGCGGGGCAACACAGCCCGTGGGGCTGCGGGCCTTCCGGCAGCCGTCAGCCTCGGCGCCACCGGCGCCCACGTGGCGCCGCCGCGCCAGCCTGCGAAGTATTTTCCGGTAGGGCCGCGGCTCTGGCGACAGCTCCCACGCCCGAAGAGCCAGGAGGGAAAGCCGTGCCTCGTTGGAAAGCTCTTTGGCAGCCGCTCGCGTGGCCCCACAGCCCGTGGGGCTGCGGGCTTTCCGGCGGCCGTCAGCCTCGGCGACACCAGTGCCCACGTGGCGCCGCACCGCCAGCCTGCGAAGCATTTTCCGGTAGGGCCGCGTCTCTGGCGACAGCTCCCACGCCCGAAGAGCCAGGAGGGAAAGCCGTGCCTCGTTGGAAAGCTCTTTGGCAGCCGCTCGCGTGGCCCCACAGCCCGTGGGGCTGCGGGCTTTCCGGCGGCCGTCAGCCTCGGTGACACCTGCGACCACGTGGCGCCGCCGCGCCAGCCTGCGAAGCATTTTCCGGTAGGGCCGCGGCTCTGGCGACAGCTCCCACGCCCGAAGAGCCAGGAGGGAAAGCCGTGCCTCGTTGGAAAGCTCTTTGGCAGCCGCTCGCGTGGCCCCACAGCCCGTGGGGCTGCGGGCTTTCCGGCGGCCGTCAGCCTCGGCGACACCTGCGACCACGTGGCGCCGCCGCGCCAGCCTGCGAAGCATTTTCCGGTAGGGCCGCGGCTCTGGCGACAGCTCCCACGCCCGAAGAGCCAGGAGGGAAAGCCGTGCCTCGTTGGAAAGCTCTTTGGCAGCCACTCGCATGGCCCCATAGCCCGTGGGGCTGCGGGCTTTCCGGCGGCCGTCAGCCTCG
Organism: Rissa tridactyla; assembly: GCF_028500815.1. Lineage (NCBI taxonomy): Eukaryota > Metazoa > Chordata > Aves > Charadriiformes > Laridae > Rissa > Rissa tridactyla. The sequence goes on from NW_026529609.1 coordinate 60,582, forward strand.
GCGCCACCGGCGCCCATGTGGCGCCGCCGCGCCAGCCTGCGAAGCATTTTCCGGTAGGGCCGCGTCTCTGGCGACAGCTCCCACGCCCGAAGAGCCAGGAGGGAAAGCCGTGCCTTGTTGGAAAGCTCTTTGGCAGCCGCTCGCGTGGCCCCACAGCCCGTGGGGCTGCGGGCTTTCCGGCGGCCGTCAGCCTCGGCGACACCAGGGCACACGTGGCGCCGCCGCGCCAGCCTGCGAAGCATTTTCCGGTAGGGCCGCGGCTCTGGCGACAGCTCCCACGCCCGAAGAGCCAGGAGGGAAAGCCATGCCTCGTTGGAAAGCTCTTTGGCAGCCGCTCGCGTGGCCCCACAGCCCGTGGGGCTGCGGGCTTTCCGGCGGCCGTCAGCCTCGGCGACACCTGCGACCACGTGGCGCCGCCGCGCCAGCCTGCGAAGCATTTTCCGGTAGGGCCGCGGCTCTGGCGACAGCTCCCCCACCCGAAGAGCCAGGAGGGAAAGCCGTGCCTCGTTGGAAAGCTCTTTGGCAGCCGCTCGCGTGGCCCCACAGCCCGTGGGGCTGCGGGCTTTCCGGCGGCCGTCAGCCTCGGCGACACCGGCGACCACGTGGCGCCGCCACGCCAGCCTGCGAAGCATTTTCCGGTAGGGCCGCGGCTCTGGCAACAGCTCCCACGCCTGAAGAGCCAGGAGGGAAAGCCGTGCCTCGTTGGAAAGCTCTTTGGCAGCCGCTCGCATGGCCCCATAGCCCGTGGGGCTGCGGGCTTTCCGGCGGCCATCAGCCTCGGCGCCACAGGCGCCCATGTGGCGCCGCCGCGCCAGCCTGCGAAGCATTTTCCGGTAGGGCCGTGGCTGTGGCGACAGCTCCCACGCCCGAAGAGCCAGGAGGGAAAGCCGTGCCTCGTTGGAAAGCTCTTTGGCAGCCGCTCGCATGGCCCCATAGCCCGTGGGGCTGCGGGCTTTCCGGCGGCCGTCAGCCTCGGCGACACCTGCGACCACGTGGCGCCGCCGCGCCAGCCTGCGAAGCATTTTCCGGTAGGGCCGCGGCTCTGGCGACAGCTCCCCCACCCGAAGAGCCAGGAGGGAAAGCCGTGCCTCGTTGGAAAGCTCTTTGGCAGCCGCTCGCGTGGCCCCACAGCCCGTGGGGCTGCGGGCTTTCCGGCGGCCGTCAGCCTCGGCGACACCGGCGACCACGTGGCGCCGCCACGCCAGCCTGCGAAGCATTTTCCGGTAGGGCCGCGGCTCTGGCAACAGCTCCCACGCCTGAAGAGCCAGGAGGGAAAGCCGTGCCTCGATGGAAAGCTCTTTGGCAGCCGCTCGCGTGGCCCCACAGCCCGTGGGGCTGCGGGCTTTCCAGCGGCCGTCAGCCTCGGCGCCACAGGCGCCCATGTGGCGCCGCCGCGCCAGCCTGCGAAGCATTTTCCGGTAGGGCCGTGGCTGTGGCGACAGCTCCCACGCCCGAAGAGCCAGGAGGGAAAGCCGTGCCTCGTTGGAAAGCTCTTTGGCAGCCGCTCGCGTGGCCCCACAGCCCGTGGGGCTGCGGGCTTTCCGGCGGCCGTCAGCCTCGGTGACACCTGCGACCACGTGGCGCCGCCGCGCCAGCCTGCGAAGCATTTTCCGGTAGGGCCGCGGCTCTGGCGACAGCTCCCACGCCCGAAGAGCCAGGAGGGAAAGCCGTGCCTCGTTGGAAAGCTCTTTGGCAGCCGCTCGCGTGGCCCCACAGCCCGTGGGGCTGCGGGCTTTCCGGCGGCCGTCAGCCTCGGCGACACCTGCGACCACGTGGCGCCGCCGCGCCAGCCTGCGAAGCATTTTCCGGTAGGGCCGCGGCTCTGGCGACAGCTCCCACGCCCGAAGAGCCAGGAGGGAAAGCCGTGCCTCGTTGGAAAGCTCTTTGGCAGCCACTCGCATGGCCCCATAGCCCGTGGGGCTGCGGGCTTTCCGGCGGCCGTCAGCCTCGGCGACACCGGCGCCCATGTGGCGCCGCCGCGCCAGCCTGCGAAGCATTTTCCGGTAGGGCCGCGGCTCTGGCGACAGCTCCCACGCCCGAAGAGCCAGGAGGGAAAGCCGTGCCTTGTTGGAAAGCTCTTTGGCAGCCGCTCGCGTGGCCCCACAGCCCGTGGGGCTGCGGGCTTTCCGGCGGCCGTCAGCCTCGGCGACACCAGGGCACACGTGGCGCCGCCGCGCCAGCCTGCGAAGCATTTTCCGGTAGGGCCGCGGCTCTGGCGACAGCTCCCACGCCCGAAGAGCCAGGAGGGAAAGCCATGCCTCGTTGGAAAGCTCTTTGGCAGCCGCTCGCGTGGCCCCACAGCCCGTGGGGCTGCGGGCTTTCCGGCGGCCGTCAGCCTCGGCGACACCTGCGACCACGTGGCGCCGCCGCGCCAGCCTGCGAAGCATTTTCCGGTAGGGCCGCGGCTCTGGCGACAGCTCCCCCACCCGAAGAGCCAGGAGGGAAAGCCGTGCCTCGTTGGAAAGCTCTTTGGCAGCCGCTCGCGTGGCCCCACAGCCCGTGGGGCTGCGGGCTTTCCGGCGGCCGTCAGCCTCGGCGACACCGGCGACCACGTGGCGCCGCCACGCCAGCCTGCGAAGCATTTTCCGGTAGGGCCGCGGCTCTGGCAACAGCTCCCACGCCTGAAGAGCCAGGAGGGAAAGCCGTGCCTCGATGGAAAGCTCTTTGGCAGCCGCTCGCGTGGCCCCACAGCCCGTGGGGCTGCGGGCTTTCCAGCGGCCGTCAGCCTCGGCGCCACAGGCGCCCATGTGGCGCCGCCGCGCCAGCCTGCGAAGCATTTTCCGGTAGGGCCGTGGCTGTGGCGACAGCTCCCACGCCCGAAGAGCCAGGAGGGAAAGCCGTGCCTCGTTGGAAAGCTCTTTGGCAGCCGCTCGCATGGCCCCATAGCCCGTGGGGCTGCGGGCTTTCCGGCGGCCATCAGCCTCGGCGACACCTGCGACCACGTGGCGCCGCCGCGCCAGCCTGCGAAGCATTTTCCGGTAGGGCCGCATCTCTGGCGACAGCTCCCACGCCCGAAGAGTCAGGAGGGAAAGCCGTGCCTCGTTGGAAAGCTCTTTGGCAGCCGCTCGCGTGGCCCCACAGCCCTTGGGGCTGCGGGCCTTCCGGCAGCCGTCAGCCTCGGCGCCACCGGCGCCAACGTGGCGCCGCCGCGCCAGCCTGCGAAGCATTTTCCGGTAGGGCCGCGTCTCTGGCGACAGCTCCCACGCCCGAAGAGCCAGGAGGGAAAGCCGTGCCTCGTTGGAAAGCTCTTTGGCAGCCGCTCGCGTGGCCCCACAGCCCGTGGGGCTGCGGGCTTTCCGGCGGCCGTCAGCCTCGGCGACACCAGTGCCCACGTGGCGCCGCACCGCCAGCCTGCGAAGCATTTTCCGGTAGGGCCGCGGCTCTGGCGACAGCTCCCACGCCTGAAGAGCCAGGAGGGAAAGCCGTGCCTCGTTGGAAAGCTCTTTGGCAGCCGCTCGCGTGGCCCCACAGCCCGTGGGGCTGCGGGCTTTCCGGCGGCCGTCAGCCTCGGCGACACCTGCGACCACGTGGCGCCGCCGCGCCAGCCTGCGAAGCATTTTCCGGTAGGGCCGCGGCTCTGGCGACAGCTCCCACGCCCGAAGAGCCAGGAGGGAAAGCCGTGCCTCGTTGGAAAGCTCTTTGGCAGCCGCTCGCGTGGCCCCACAGCCCGTGGGGCTGCGGGCTTTCCGGCGGCCGTCAGCCTCGGCGACACCGGCGCCCACGTGGCGCCGCCGCGCCAGCCTGCGAAGCATTTTCCGGTAGGGCCGCGGCTCTGGCGACAGCTCCCACGCCCGAAGAGCCAGGAGGGAAAGCCGTGCCTCATTGGAAAGCTCTTTGGCAGCCGCTCGCATGGCCCCATAGCCCGCGGGGCTGCGGGCTTTCCGGCGGCCGTCAGCCTGGGCGACACCGGCGCCCACGTGGCGCCGCCGTGGCAGCCTGCGAAACATTTTCCGCTAGGGCCGTGACTTTGGCGACAGCTCCCATGCCCGAAGAGTCAGGAGGGAATGCCGTGCCTCGTTGGAAAGCTCTTTGGCAGCCGCTCGCGTGGCCCCAAAGCCCGTGGGGCTGCGGGCTTTTCGGCGGCCGTCAGCCTCGGCGACACCGGCGCCCACGTGGCGCCGCCGCGCCAGCCTGCGAAGCATTTTCCGGTAGGGCCGCGGCTCTGGCGACAGCTCCCACGCCCGAAGAGCCAGGAGGGAAAGCCGTGCCTCGTTGGAAATCTCTTTGGCAGCTGCTCGAGTGTCCCCACAGCCCGTGGGGCTGCGGGCTTTCCGGCGGCCATCAGCCTCGGCGACACCAGGGCACACGTGGCGCCGCCGCGCCAGCCTGCGAAGCATTTTCCGGTAGGGCCGCGGCTCTGGCGACAGCTCCCACGCCCGAAGAGCCAGGAGGGAAAGCCGTGCCTCGTTGGAAAGACCTTTGGCAGCCGCTCACGTGGCCCCACAGCCCGTGGGGCTGCGGGCTTTCCGGCGGCCGTCAGCCTCGGCGACACCAGGGCACACGTGGCGCCGCCGCGCCAGCCTGCGAAGCATTTTCCGGTAGGGCCGCGTCTCTGGCAACAGGTCCCACGCCCGAAGAGCCAGGAGGGAAAGCTGTGCCTCGTTGGAAAGCTCTTTGGCAGCCGCTCGCGTGGTCCTACAGCCCGTGGGGCTGCGGGCTTTCCGGCGGCCGTCAGCCTCGGCGACACCTGCGCCCACGTGGCGCCGCCGCGCCAGCCTGCGAAGCATTTTCCGGTAGGGCCGCGTCTCTGGCGACAGCTCCCACGCCCGAAGAGCCAGGAGGGAAAGCCGTGCCTCGTTGGAAAGCTCTTTGGCAGCCGCTCGCGTGGCCCCACAGCCCGTGGGGCTGCGGGCTTTCCGGCGGCCGTCAGCCTCGGCGACACCTGCGCCCACGTGGCGCCGCCGCACCAGCCTGCGAAGCATTTTCCGGTAGGGCCGCGTCTCTGGCGACAGCTCCCACGCCCGAAGAGCCAGGAGGGAAAGCCATGCCTCGTTGGAAAGCTCTTTGGCAGCCGCTCGCGTGGCCCCACAGCCCGTGGGGCTGCGGGCTTTCCGGCGGCCGTCAGCCTCGGCGACACCTGCGACCACGTGGCGCCGCCGCGCCAGCCTGCGAAGCATTTTCCGGTAGGGCCGCGGCTCTGGCGACAGCTCCCCCACCCGAAGAGCCAGGAGGGAAAGCCGTGCCTCGTTGGAAAGCTCTTTGGCAGCCGCTCGCGTGGCCCCACAGCCCGTGGGGCTGCGGGCTTTCCGGCGGCCGTCAGCCTCGGCGACACCGGCGACCACGTGGCGCCGCCACGCCAGCCTGCGAAGCATTTTCCGGTAGGGCCGCGGCTCTGGCAACAGCTCCCACGCCTGAAGAGCCAGGAGGGAAAGCCGTGCCTCGATGGAAAGCTCTTTGGCAGCCGCTCGCGTGGCCCCACAGCCCGTGGGGCTGCGGGCTTTCCAGCGGCCGTCAGCCTCGGCGCCACAGGCGCCCATGTGGCGCCGCCGCGCCAGCCTGCGAAGCATTTTCCGGTAGGGCCGTGGCTGTGGCGACAGCTCCCACGCCCGAAGAGCCAGGAGGGAAAGCCGTGCCTCGTTGGAAAGCTCTTTGGCAGCCGCTCGCATGGCCCCATAGCCCGTGGGGCTGCGGGCTTTCCGGCGGCCATCAGCCTCGGCGACACCTGCGACCACGTGGCGCCGCCGCGCCAGCCTGCGAAGCATTTTCCGGTAGGGCCGCATCTCTGGCGACAGCTCCCACGCCCGAAGAGTCAGGAGGGAAAGCCGTGCCTCGTTGGAAAGCTCTTTGGCAGCCGCTCGCGTGGCCCCACAGCCCTTGGGGCTGCGGGCCTTCCGGCAGCCGTCAGCCTCGGCGCCACCGGCGCCAACGTGGCGCCGCCGCGCCAGCCTGCGAAGCATTTTCCGGTAGGGCCGCGTCTCTGGCGACAGCTCCCACGCCCGAAGAGCCAGGAGGGAAAGCCGTGCCTCGTTGGAAAGCTCTTTGGCAGCCGCTCGCGTGGCCCCACAGCCCGTGGGGCTGCGGGCTTTCCGGCGGCCGTCAGCCTCGGCGACACCAGTGCCCACGTGGCGCCGCACCGCCAGCCTGCGAAGCATTTTCCGGTAGGGCCGCGGCTCTGGCGACAGCTCCCACGCCTGAAGAGCCAGGAGGGAAAGCCGTGCCTCGTTGGAAAGCTCTTTGGCAGCCGCTCGCGTGGCCCCACAGCCCGTGGGGCTGCGGGCTTTCCGGCGGCCGTCAGCCTCGGCGACACCTGCGACCACGTGGCGCCGCCGCGCCAGCCTGCGAAGCATTTTCCGGTAGGGCCGCGGCTCTGGCGACAGCTCCCACGCCCGAAGAGCCAGGAGGGAAAGCCGTGCCTCGTTGGAAAGCTCTTTGGCAGCCGCTCGCGTGGCCCCACAGCCCGTGGGGCTGCGGGCTTTCCGGCGGCCGTCAGCCTCGGCGACACCGGCGCCCACGTGGCGCCGCCGCGCCAGCCTGCGAAGCATTTTCCGGTAGGGCCGCGGCTCTGGCGACAGCTCCCACGCCCGAAGAGCCAGGAGGGAAAGCCGTGCCTCATTGGAAAGCTCTTTGGCAGCCGCTCGCGTGGCCCCATAGCCCGCGGGGCTGCGGGCTTTCCGGCGGCCGTCAGCCTGGGCGACACCGGCGCCCACGTGGCGCCGCCGTGGCAGCCTGCGAAACATTTTCCGCTAGGGCCGTGACTTTGGCGACAGCTCCCATGCCCGAAGAGTCAGGAGGGAATGCCGTGCCTCGTTGGAAAGCTCTTTGGCAGCCGCTCGCGTGGCCCCAAAGCCCGTGGGGCTGCGGGCTTTTCGGCGGCCGTCAGCCTCGGCGACACCGGCGCCCACGTGGCGCCGCCGCGCCAGCCTGCGAAGCATTTTCCGGTAGGGCCGCGGCTCTGGCGACAGCTCCCACGCCCGAAGAGCCAGGAGGGAAAGCCGTGCCTCGTTGGAAATCTCTTTGGCAGCTGCTCGAGTGTCCCCACAGCCCGTGGGGCTGCGGGCTTTCCGGCGGCCATCAGCCTCGGCGACACCAGGGCACACGTGGCGCCGCCGCGCCAGCCTGCGAAGCATTTTCCGGTAGGGCCGCGGCTCTGGCGACAGCTCCCACGCCCGAAGAGCCAGGAGGGAAAGCCGTGCCTCGTTGGAAAGCTCTTTGGCAGCCGCTCACGTGGCCCCACAGCCCGTGGGGCTGCGGGCTTTCCGGCGGCCGTCAGCCTCGGCGACACCAGGGCACACGTGGCGCCGCCGCGCCAGCCTGCGAAGCATTTTCCGGTAGGGCCGCGTCTCTGGCAACAGGTCCCACGCCCGAAGAGCCAGGAGGGAAAGCTGTGCCTCGTTGGAAAGCTCTTTGGCAGCCGCTCGCGTGGTCCTACAGCCCGTGGGGCTGCGGGCTTTCCGGCGGCCGTCAGCCTCGGCGACACCGGCGCCCACGTGGCGCCGCCGCGCCAGCCTGCGAAGCATTTTCCGGTAGGGCCGCGTCTCTGGCGACAGCTCCCACGCCCGAAGAGCCAGGAGGGAAAGCCGTGCCTCGTTGGAAAGCTCTTTGGCAGCCGCTCGCGTGGCCCCACAGCCCGTGGGGCTGCGGGCTTTCCGGCGGCCGTCAGCCTCGGCGACACCTGCGCCCACGTGGCGCCGCCGCACCAGCCTGCGAAGCATTTTCCGGTAGGGCCGCGTCTCTGGCGACAGCTCCCACGCCCGAAGAGCCAGGAGGGAAAGCCATGCCTCATTGGAAAGCTCTTTGGCAGCCGCTCGCGTGGCCCCATAGCCCGTGGGGCTGCGGACTTTCCGTCGGCCGTCAGCCTCGGCGACACCTGCGACCACGTGGCGCCGCCGCGCCAGCCTGCGAAGCATTTTCCGGTAGGGCCGCGGCTCTGGCGACAGCTCCCACGCCCGAAGAGCCAGGAGGGAAAGCCGTGCCTCGTTGGAAAGCTCTTTGGCAGCCGCTCGCGTGGCCCCACAGCCCGTGGGGCTGCGGGCTTTCCGGCGGCCGTCAGCCTCGGCGCCACCGGCGACCACGTGGCGCCGCCGCGCCAGCCTGCGAAGCATTTTCCGGTAGGGCCGCGGCTCTGGCGACAGCTCCCACGCCCGAAGAGCCAGGAGGGAAAGCCGAGCCTCGTTGGAAACCTCTTTGGCAGCCGCTCGCGTGGCCCCACAGCCCGTGGGGCTGCGGGCTTTCCGGCGGCCGTCAGCCTCGGCGCCACCGGCGACCACGTGGCGCCGCGGCGCCAGCCTGCGAAGCATTTTCCGGTACGGCCGCGGCTCTGGTGACAGCTCCGCCACCCAAAGAGCCAGGAGGGAAAGCCGTGCCTCGTTGGAAACCTCTTTGGCAGCCGCTCGCATGGCCCCATAGCCCGTGGGGCTGCGGGCTTTCCGGCGGCCATCAGCCTCGGCGACACCAGGGCACACTTGGCGCCGCCGTGCCAGCCTGCGAAGCATTTTCCGGTAGGACCGCGGCTCTGGCGACAGCTCCCACGCCCGAAGAGCCAGGACGGAAAGCCGTGCCTCGTTGGAAAGCTCTTTGGCAGCCGCTCGCGTGGCCCCACAGCCCGTGGGGCTGCGGGCTTTCCGGCGGCCGTCAGCCTCGGCGACACCTGCGACCACGTGGCGCCGCCGCGCCAGCCTGCGAAGCATTTTCCGGTAGGGCCGCATCTCTGGCGACAGCTCCCACGCCCGAAGAGCCAGGAGGGAAAGCCGTGCCTCGTTGGAAAGCTCTTTGGCAGCCGCTCGCGGGGCAACACAGCCCGTGGGGCTGCGGGCTTTCCGGCGGCCGTCAGCCTCGGCGACACCAGTGCCCACGTGGCGCCGCACCGCCAGCCTGCGAAGCATTTTCCGGTAGGGCCGCGGCTCTGGCGACAGCTCCCACGCCCGAAGAGCCAGGAGGGAAAGCCGTGCCTCGTTGGAAAGCTCTTTGGCAGCCGCTCGCGTGGCCCCACAGCCCGTGGGGCTGCGGGCTTTCCGGCGGCCGTCAGCCTCGGTGACACCTGCGACCACGTGGCGCCGCCGCGCCAGCCTGCGAAGCATTTTCCGGTAGGGCCGCGGCTCTGGCGACAGCTCCCACGCCCGAAGAGCCAGGAGGGAAAGCCGTGCCTCGTTGGAAAGCTCTTTGGCAGCCGCTCGCGTGGCCCCACAGCCCGTGGGGCTGCGGGCTTTCCGGCGGCCGTCAGCCTCGGCGACACCGGCCCCCACGTGGCGCCGCCGCGCCAGCCTGCGAAGCATTTTCCGGTAGGGCCGCGGCTCTGGCGACAGCTCCCACGCCCGAAGAGCCAGGAGGGAAAGCCGTGCCTCATTGGAAAGCTCTTTGGCAGCCACTCGCATGGCCCCATAGCCCGTGGGGCTGCGGGCTTTCCGGCGGCCGTCAGCCTCGGCGCCACCGGCGCCCATGTGGCGCCGCCGCGCCAGCCTGCGAAGCATTTTCCGGTAGGGCCGCAGCTCTGGCGACAGCTCCCACGCCCGAAGAGCCAGGAGGGAAAGCCGTGCCTTGTTGGAAAGCTCTTTGGCAGCCGCTCGCGTGGCCCCACAGCCCGTGGGGCTGCGGGCTTTCCGGCGGCCGTCAGCCTCGGCGACACCAGGGCACACGTGGTGCCGCCGCGCCAGCCTGCGAAGCATTTTCCGGTAGGGCCGCGTCTCTGGCGACAGCTCCCACGCCCGAAGAGCCAGGAGGGAAAGCCGTGCCTCGTTGGAAAGCTCTTTGGCAGCTGCTCGAGTGGCCCCACAGCCCGTGGGGCTGCGGGCTTTCCGGCGGCCGTCAGCCTCGGTGACACCTGCGACCACGTGGCGCCGCCGCGCCAGCCTGCGAAGCATTTTCCGGTAGGGCCGCGGCTCTGGCGACAGCTCCCACGCCCGAAGAGCCAGGAGGGAAAGCCGTGCCTCGTTGGAAAGCTCTTTGGCAGCCGCTCGCGTGGCCCCACAGCCCGTGGGGCTGCGGGCTTTCCGGCGGCCGTCAGCCTCGGCGACACCGGCGCCCACGTGGCGCCGCCGCGCCAGCCTGCGAAGCATTTTCCGGTAGGGCCGCGGCTCTGGCGACAGCTCCCACGCCCGAAGAGCCAGGAGGGAAAGCCGTGCCTCATTGGAAAGCTCTTTGGCAGCCACTCGCATGGCCCCATAGCCCGTGGGGCTGCGGGCTTTCCGGCGGCCGTCAGCCTCGGCGCCACCGGCGCCCATGTGGCGCCGCCGCGCCAGCCTGCGAAGCATTTTCCGGTAGGGCCGCGGCTCTGGCGACAGCTCCCACGCCCGAAGAGCCAGGAGGGAAAGCCGTGCCTTGTTGGAAAGCTCTTTGGCAGCCGCTCGCGTGGCCCCACAGCCCGTGGGGCTGCGGGCTTTCCGGCGGCCGTCAGCCTCGGCGACACCAGGGCACACGTGGCGCCGCCGCGCCAGCCTGCGAAGCATTTTCCGGTAGGGCCGCGGCTCTGGCGACAGCTCCCACGCCCGAAGAGCCAGGAGGGAAAGCCGTGCCTCGTTGGAAATCTCTTTGGCAGCTGCTCGAGTGGCCCCACAGCCCGTGGGGCTGCGGGCTTTCCGGCGGCCATCAGCCTCGGCGACACCTGCGACCACGTGGCGCCGCCGCGCCAGCCTGCGAAGCATTTTCCGGTAGGGCCGCGGCTCTGGCGACAGCTCCCACGCCCGAAGAGCCAGGAGGGAAAGCCGTGCCTCGTTGGAAAGCTCTTTGGCAGCCGCTCGCGTGGCCCCACAGCCCGTGGGGCTGCGGGCTTTCCGGCGGCCGTCAGCCTTGGCGCCACCGGCGCCCACGTGGCGCCGCGGCGCCAGCCTGCGAAGCATTTTCCGGTAGGGCCGCGTCTCTGGCGACAGCTCCCCCACCCGAAGAGCCAGGAGGGAAAGCCGTGCCTCGTTGGAAAGCTCTTTGGCAGCCGCTCGCGTGGCCCCACAGCCCGTGGGGCTGCGGGCTTTCCGGCGGCCGTCAGCCTCGGCGACAGCGGCGCCCACGTGGCGCCGCCGCCCCAGCCTGCGAAGCATTTTCCGGTAGGGACGCGTCTCTGGCGACAGCTCCCACGCCCGAAGAGCCAGGAGGGAAAGCCGTGCCTCGTTGGAAAGCTCTTTGGCAGCCGCTCGCGTGGCCCCACAGCCCTTGGGGCTGCGGGCTTTCCGGCGGCCGTCAGCCTCGGCGACACCTGCGACCACGTGGCGCCGCCGCGCCAGCCTGCGAAGCATTTTCCGGTAGGGCCGCGGCTCTGGCGACAGCTCCCACGCCCGAAGAGCCAGGAGGGAAAGCCGTGCCTCGTTGGAAAGCTCTTTGGCAGCCGCTCGCGTGGCCCCACAGCCCGTGGGGCTGCGGGCTTTTCGGCGGCCGTCAGCCTCGGCGACACCAGTGCCCACGTGGCGCCGCCGCGCCAGCCTGCGAAGCATTTTCCGGTAGGACCGCGGCTCTGGCGACAGCTCCCACGCCCGAAGAGCCAGGAGGGAAAGCCGTGCCTCGTTGGAAAGCTCTTTGGCAGCTGCTCGCGTGGCCCCATAGCCCGTGGGGCTGCGGGCTTTCCGGCGGCCATCAGCGTCGGCGACACCTGCGACCACGTGGCGCCGCCGCGCCAGCCTGCGAAGCATTTTCCGGTAGGGCCGCGTCTCTGGCGACAGCTCCCACGCCCGAAGAGCCAGGAGGGAAAGCCGTGCCTCATTGGAAAGCTCTTTGGCAGCCGCTCACGTGGCCCCACAACCCGTGGTGCTGCGGGCTTTCTGGCGGAGGTCAGCCTCGGCGACACCTGCGCCCACGTGGCGCCGCCGCGCCAGCCTGCGAAGCATTTTCCGGTAGGGCCGCGGCTCTGGCGACAGCTCCCACGCCCAAAGAGCCAGGAGGGAAAGCCGAGCCTCGTTGGAAAGCTCTTTGGCAGCCGCTCGCGTGGTCCTACAGGCCGTGGGGCTGCGGGCTTTCCGGCGGCCATCAGCCTCGGCGCCACCGGCACCCACGTGACGCCGCCGCGCCAGCCTGCGAAGCATTTTCCGGTAGGGCCGCGTCTCTGGCGACAGCTCCCACGCCCGAAGAGCCAGGAGGGAAAGCCGTGCCTCGTTGGAAAGCTCTTTGGAAGCCACTCGCGTGGCCCCACAGCCCGTGGGGCTGCGGGCTTTCCGGCGGCCGTCAGCCTCGGCGCCACCGGCGACCACGTGGCGCCGCGGCGCCAGCCTGCGAAGCATTTTCCGGTAGGGCCGCGGCTCTGGTGACAGCTCCGCCACCCAAAGAGCCAGGAGGGAAAGCCGTGCCTCGTTGGAAACCTCTTTGGCAGCCGCTCGCATGGCCCCATAGCCCGTGGGGCTGCGGGCTTTCCGGCGGCCGTCAGCCTCGGCGACACCGGCGCCCACGTGGCGCCGCCGCGCCAGCCTGCGAAGCATTTTCCGGTAGGGCCGCGGCTCTGGCGACAGCTCCCACGCCCGAAGAGCCAGGAGGGAAAGCCGTGCCTCATTGGAAAGCTCTTTGGCAGCCACTCGCATGGCCCCATAGCCCGTGGGGCTGCGGGCTTTCCGGCGGCCGTCAGCCTCGGCGCCACCGGCGCCCATGTGGCGCCGCCGCGCCAGCCTGCGAAGCATTTTCCGGTAGGGCCGCGGCTCTGGCGACAGCTCCCACGCCCGAAGAGCCAGGAGGGAAAGCCGTGCCTTGTTGGAAAGCTCTTTGGCAGCCGCTCGCGTGGCCCCACAGCCCGTGGGGCTGCGGGCTTTCCGGCGGCCGTCAGCCTCGGCGACACCAGGGCACACGTGGCGCCGCCGCGCCAGCCTGCGAAGCATTTTCCGGTAGGGCCGCGGCTCTGGCGACAGCTCCCACGCCCGAAGAGCCAGGAGGGAAAGCCGTGCCTCGTTGGAAATCTCTTTGGCAGCTGCTCGAGTGGCCCCACAGCCCGTGGGGCTGCGGGCTTTCCGGCGGCCATCAGCCTCGGCGACACCTGCGACCACGTGGCGCCGCCGCGCCAGCCTGCGAAGCATTTTCCGGTAGGGCCGCGGCTCTGGCGACAGCTCCCACGCCCGAAGAGCCAGGAGGGAAAGCCGTGCCTCGTTGGAAAGCTCTTTGGCAGCCGCTCGCGTGGCCCCACAGCCCGTGGGGCTGCGGGCTTTCCGGCGGCCGTCAGCCTTGGCGCCACCGGCGCCCACGTGGCGCCGCGGCGCCAGCCTGCGAAGCATTTTCCGGTAGGGCCGCGTCTCTGGCGACAGCTCCCCCACCCGAAGAGCCAGGAGGGAAAGCCGTGCCTCGTTGGAAAGCTCTTTGGCAGCCGCTCGCGTGGCCCCACAGCCCGTGGGGCTGCGGGCTTTCCGGCGGCCGTCAGCCTCGGCGACAGCGGCGCCCACGTGGCGCCGCCGCCCCAGCCTGCGAAGCATTTTCCGGTAGGGACGCGTCTCTGGCGACAGCTCCCACGCCCGAAGAGCCAGGAGGGAAAGCCGTGCCTCGTTGGAAAGCTCTTTGGCAGCCGCTCGCGTGGCCCCACAGCCCTTGGGGCTGCGGGCTTTCCGGCGGCCGTCAGCCTCGGCGACACCTGCGACCACGTGGCGCCGCCGCGCCAGCCTGCGAAGCATTTTCCGGTAGGGCCGCGGCTCTGGCGACAGCTCCCACGCCCGAAGAGCCAGGAGGGAAAGCCGTGCCTCGTTGGAAAGCTCTTTGGCAGCCGCTCGCGTGGCCCCACAGCCCGTGGGGCTGCGGGCTTTTCGGCGGCCGTCAGCCTCGGCGACACCAGTGCCCACGTGGCGCCGCCGCGCCAGCCTGCGAAGCATTTTCCGGTAGGACCGCGGCTCTGGCGACAGCTCCCACGCCCGAAGAGCCAGGAGGGAAAGCCGTGCCTCGTTGGAAAGCTCTTTGGCAGCTGCTCGCGTGGCCCCATAGCCCGTGGGGCTGCGGGCTTTCCGGCGGCCATCAGCGTCGGCGACACCTGCGACCACGTGGCGCCGCCGCGCCAGCCTGCGAAGCATTTTCCGGTAGGGCCGCGTCTCTGGCGACAGCTCCCACGCCCGAAGAGCCAGGAGGGAAAGCCGTGCCTCATTGGAAAGCTCTTTGGCAGCCGCTCACGTGGCCCCACAACCCGTGGTGCTGCGGGCTTTCTGGCGGAGGTCAGCCTCGGCGACACCTGCGCCCACGTGGCGCCGCCGCGCCAGCCTGCGAAGCATTTTCCGGTAGGGCCGCGGCTCTGGCGACAGCTCCCACGCCCAAAGAGCCAGGAGGGAAAGCCGAGCCTCGTTGGAAAGCTCTTTGGCAGCCGCTCGCGTGGTCCTACAGGCCGTGGGGCTGCGGGCTTTCCGGCGGCCATCAGCCTCGGCGCCACCGGCACCCACGTGACGCCGCCGCGCCAGCCTGCGAAGCATTTTCCGGTAGGGCCGCGTCTCTGGCGACAGCTCCCACGCCCGAAGAGCCAGGAGGGAAAGCCGTGCCTCGTTGGAAAGCTCTTTGGAAGCCACTCGCGTGGCCCCACAGCCCGTGGGGCTGCGGGCTTTCCGGCGGCCGTCAGCCTCGGCGCCACCGGCGACCACGTGGCGCCGCGGCGCCAGCCTGCGAAGCATTTTCCGGTAGGGCCGCGGCTCTGGTGACAGCTCCGCCACCCAAAGAGCCAGGAGGGAAAGCCGTGCCTCGTTGGAAACCTCTTTGGCAGCCGCTCGCATGGCCCCATAGCCCGTGGGGCTGCGGGCTTTCCGGCGGCCATCAGCCTCGGCGACACCAGGGCACACTTGGCGCCGCCGTGCCAGCCTGCGAAGCATTTTCCGGTAGGACCGCGGCTCTGGCGACAGCTCCCACGCCCGAAGAGCCAGGACGGAAAGCCGTGCCTCGTTGGAAAGCTCTTTGGCAGCCGCTCGCGTGGCCCCACAGCCCGTGGGGCTGCGGGCTTTCCGGCGGCCGTCAGCCTCGGCGACACCTGCGACCACGTGGCGCCGCCGCGCCAGCCTGCGAAGCATTTTCCGGTAGGGCCGCGTCTCTGGCGACAGCTCCCACGCCCGAAGAGCCAGGAGGGAAAGCCGTGCCTCGTTGGAAAGCTCTTTGGCAGCCGCTCGCGGGGCAACACAGCCCGTGGGGCTGCGGGCCTTCCGGCAGCCGTCAGCCTCGGCGCCACCGGCGCCCACGTGGCGCCGCCGCGCCAGCCTGCGAAGTATTTTCCGGTAGGGCCGCGGCTCTGGCGACAGCTCCCACGCCCGAAGAGCCAGGAGGGAAAGCCGTGCCTCGTTGGAAAGCTCTTTGGCAGCCGCTCGCGTGGCCCCACAGCCCGTGGGGCTGCGGGCTTTCCGGCGGCCGTCAGCCTCGGCGACACCAGTGCCCACGTGGCGCCGCACCGCCAGCCTGCGAAGCATTTTCCGGTAGGGCCGCGGCTCTGGCGACAGCTCCCACGCCCGAAGAGCCAGGAGGGAAAGCCGTGCCTCGTTGGAAAGCTCTTTGGCAGCCGCTCGCGTGGCCCCACAGCCCGTGGGGCTGCGGGCTTTCCGGCGGCCGTCAGCCTCGGCAACACCGACGCCCACGTGGTGCCGCCGCGCCAGCCTGCGAAGCATTTTCCTGTAGGGCCGCGGCTCTGGCGACAGCTCCCACGCCCGAAGAGCCAGGAGGGAAAGCCGTGCCTCGTTGGAAAGCTCTTTGGCAGCCGCTCGCGTGGCCCCACAGCCCGTGGGGCTGCGGGCTTTCCGGCGGCCGTCAGCCTCGGCGACACCAGTGCCCACGTGGCGCCGCACCGCCAGCCTGCGAAGCATTTTCCGGTAGGGCCGCGGCTCTGGCGACAGCTCCCACGCCCGAAGAGCCAGGAGGGAAAGCCGTGCCTCGTTGGAAAGCTCTTTGGCAGCCGCTCGCGTGGCCCCACAGCCCGTGGGGCTGCGGGCTTTCCGGCGGCCGTCAGCCTCGGCAACACCGACGCCCACGTGGTGCCGCCGCGCCAGCCTGCGAAGCATTTTCCTGTAGGGCCGCGGCTCTGGCGACAGCTCCCACGCCCGAAGAGCCAGGAGGGAAAGCCGTGCCTCGTTGGAAAGCTCTTTGGCAGCCGCTCGCGTGGCCCCACAGCCCGTGGGGCTGCGGGCTTTCCGGCGGCCGTCAGCCTCGGCGACACCGGCCCCCACGTGGCGCCGCCGCGCCAGCCTGCGAAGCATTTTCCGGTAGGGCCGCGGCTCTGGCGACAGCTCCCACGCCCGAAGAGCCAGGAGGGAAAGCCGTGCCTCATTGGAAAGCTCTTTGGCAGCCACTCGCATGGCCCCATAGCCCGTGGGGCTGCGGGCTTTCCGGCGGCCGTCAGCCTCGGCGCCACCGGCGCCCATGTGGCGCCGCCGCGCCAGCCTGCGAAGCATTTTCCGGTAGGGCCGCGGCTCTGGCGACAGCTCCCACGCCCGAAGAGCCAGGAGGGAAAGCCGTGCCTTGTTGGAAAGCTCTTTGGCAGCCGCTCGCGTGGCCCCACAGCCCGTGGGGCTGCGGGCTTTCCGGCGGCCGTCAGCCTCGGCGACACCAGGGCACACGTGGTGCCGCCGCGCCAGCCTGCGAAGCATTTTCCGGTAGGGCCGCGGCTCTGGCGACAGCTCCCACGCCCGAAGAGCCAGGAGGGAAAGCCGTGCCTCGTTGGAAAGCTCTTTGGCAGCCGCTCGCGTGGCCCCACAGCCCTTGGGGCTGCGGGCTTTCCGGCGGCCGTCAGCCTCGGCGACACCTGCGACCACGTGGCGCCGCCGCGCCAGCCTGCGAAGCATTTTCCGGTAGGGCCGCGGCTCTGGCGACAGCTCCCACGCCCGAAGAGCCAGGAGGGAAAGCCGTGCCTCGTTGGAAAGCTCTTTGGCAGCCGCTCGCGTGGCCCCACAGCCCGTGGGGCTGCGGGCTTTTCGGCGGCCGTCAGCCTCGGCGACACCAGTGCCCACGTGGCGCCGCCGCGCCAGCCTGCGAAGCATTTTCCGGTAGGACCGCGGCTCTGGCGACAGCTCCCACGCCCGAAGAGCCAGGAGGGAAAGCCGTGCCTCGTTGGAAAGCTCTTTGGCAGCTGCTCGCGTGGCCCCATAGCCCGTGGGGCTGCGGGCTTTCCGGCGGCCATCAGCGTCGGCGACACCTGCGACCACGTGGCGCCGCCGCGCCAGCCTGCGAAGCATTTTCCGGTAGGGCCGCGTCTCTGGCGACAGCTCCCACGCCCGAAGAGCCAGGAGGGAAAGCCGTGCCTCATTGGAAAGCTCTTTGGCAGCCGCTCACGTGGCCCCACAACCCGTGGTGCTGCGGGCTTTCTGGCGGAGGTCAGCCTCGGCGACACCTGCGCCCACGTGGCGCCGCCGCGCCAGCCTGCGAAGCATTTTCCGGTAGGGCCGCGGCTCTGGCGACAGCTCCCACGCCCAAAGAGCCAGGAGGGAAAGCCGAGCCTCGTTGGAAAGCTCTTTGGCAGCCGCTCGCGTGGTCCTACAGGCCGTGGGGCTGCGGGCTTTCCGGCGGCCATCAGCCTCGGCGCCACCGGCACCCACGTGACGCCGCCGCGCCAGCCTGCGAAGCATTTTCCGGTAGGGCCGCGTCTCTGGCGACAGCTCCCACGCCCGAAGAGCCAGGAGGGAAAGCCGTGCCTCGTTGGAAAGCTCTTTGGAAGCCACTCGCGTGGCCCCACAGCCCGTGGGGCTGCGGGCTTTCCGGCGGCCGTCAGCCTCGGCGCCACCGGCGACCACGTGGCGCCGCGGCGCCAGCCTGCGAAGCATTTTCCGGTAGGGCCGCGGCTCTGGTGACAGCTCCGCCACCCAAAGAGCCAGGAGGGAAAGCCGTGCCTCGTTGGAAACCTCTTTGGCAGCCGCTCGCATGGCCCCATAGCCCGTGGGGCTGCGGGCTTTCCGGCGGCCATCAGCCTCGGCGACACCAGGGCACACTTGGCGCCGCCGTGCCAGCCTGCGAAGCATTTTCCGGTAGGACCGCGGCTCTGGCGACAGCTCCCACGCCCGAAGAGCCAGGACGGAAAGCCGTGCCTCGTTGGAAAGCTCTTTGGCAGCCGCTCGCGTGGCCCCACAGCCCGTGGGGCTGCGGGCTTTCCGGCGGCCGTCAGCCTCGGCGACACCTGCGACCACGTGGCGCCGCCGCGCCAGCCTGCGAAGCATTTTCCGGTAGGGCCGCGTCTCTGGCGACAGCTCCCACGCCCGAAGAGCCAGGAGGGAAAGCCGTGCCTCGTTGGAAAGCTCTTTGGCAGCCGCTCGCGTGGCCCCACAGCCCGTGGGGCTGCGGGCTTTCCGGCGGCCGTCAGCCTCGGCGACACCAGTGCCCACGTGGCGCCGCACCGCCAGCCTGCGAAGCATTTTCCGGTAGGGCCGCGGCTCTGGCGACAGCTCCCACGCCCGAAGAGCCAGGAGGGAAAGCCGTGCCTTGTTGGAAAGCTCTTTGGCAGCCGCTCGCGTGGCCCCACAGCCCGTGGGGCTGCGGGCTTTCCGGCGGCCGTCAGCCTCGGCGACACCAGGGCACACGTGGCGCCGCGGCGCCAGCCTGCGAAGCATTTTCCGGTAGGGCCGCGTCTCTGGCGACAGCTCCCACGCCCGAAGAGCCAGGAGGGAAAGCCGTGCCTCGTTGGAAAGCTCTTTGGCAGCCGCTCGCGTGGCCCCACAGCCCGTGGGGCTGCGGGCTTTCCGGCGGCCGTCAGCCTCGGCGACAGCGGCGCCCACGTGGCGCCGCCGCCCCAGCCTGCGAAGCATTTTCCGGTAGGGACGCGTCTCTGGCGACAGCTCCCACGCCCGAAGAGCCAGGAGGGAAAGCCGTGCCTCGTTGGAAAGCTCTTTGGCAGCCGCTCGCGTGGCCCCACAGCCCGTGGGGCTGCGGGCTTTCCGGCGGCCGTCAGCCTCGGCAACACCGACGCCCACGTGGTGCCGCCGCGCCAGCCTGCGAAGCATTTTCCTGTAGGGCCGCGGCTCTGGCGACAGCTCCCACGCCCGAAGAGCCAGGAGGGAAAGCCGTGCCTCGTTGGAAAGCTCTTTGGCAGCCGCTCGCGTGGCCCCACAGCCCGTGGGGCTGCGGGCTTTCCGGCGGCCGTCAGCCTCGGCGACACCGGCCCCCACGTGGCGCCGCCGCGCCAGCCTGCGAAGCATTTTCCGGTAGGGCCGCGGCTCTGGCGACAGCTCCCACGCCCGAAGAGCCAGGAGGGAAAGCCGTGCCTCATTGGAAAGCTCTTTGGCAGCCACTCGCATGGCCCCATAGCCCGTGGGGCTGCGGGCTTTCCGGCGGCCGTCAGCCTCGGCGCCACCGGCGCCCATGTGGCGCCGCCGCGCCAGCCTGCGAAGCATTTTCCGGTAGGGCCGCGGCTCTGGCGACAGCTCCCACGCCCGAAGAGCCAGGAGGGAAAGCCGTGCCTTGTTGGAAAGCTCTTTGGCAGCCGCTCGCGTGGCCCCACAGCCCGTGGGGCTGCGGGCTTTCCGGCGGCCGTCAGCCTCGGCGACACCAGGGCACACGTGGCGCCGCGGCGCCAGCCTGCGAAGCATTTTCCGGTAGGGCCGCGTCTCTGGCGACAGCTCCCACGCCCGAAGAGCCAGGAGGGAAAGCCGTGCCTCGTTGGAAAGCTCTTTGGCAGCCGCTCGCGTGGCCCCACAGCCCGTGGGGCTGCGGGCTTTCCGGCGGCCGTCAGCGTCGGCGACAGCGGCGCCCACGTGGCGCCGCCGCCCCAGCCTGCGAAGCATTTTCCGGTAGGGACGCGTCTCTGGCGACAGCTCCCACGCCCGAAGAGCCAGGAGGGAAAGCCGTGCCTCGTTGGAAAGCTCTTTGGCAGCCGCTCGCGTGGCCCCACAGCCCGTGGGGCTGCGGGCTTTCCGGCGGCCGTCAGCCTCGGCAACACCGACGCCCACGTGGTGCCGCCGCGCCAGCCTGCGAAGCATTTTCCTGTAGGGCCGCGGCTCTGGCGACAGCTCCCACGCCCGAAGAGCCAGGAGGGAAAGCCGTGCCTCGTTGGAAAGCTCTTTGGCAGCCGCTCGCGTGGCCCCACAGCCCGTGGGGCTGCGGGCTTTCCGGCGGCCGTCAGCCTCGGCGACACCGGCCCCCACGTGGCGCCGCCGCGCCAGCCTGCGAAGCATTTTCCGGTAGGGCCGCGGCTCTGGCGACAGCTCCCACGCCCGAAGAGCCAGGAGGGAAAGCCGTGCCTCATTGGAAAGCTCTTTGGCAGCCACTCGCATGGCCCCATAGCCCGTGGGGCTGCGGGCTTTCCGGCGGCCGTCAGCCTCGGCGCCACCGGCGCCCATGTGGCGCCGCCACGCCAGCCTGCGAAGCATTTTCCGGTAGGGCCGCGGCTCTGGCGACAGCTCCCACGCCCGAAGAGCCAGGAGGGAAAGCCGTGCCTTGTTGGAAAGCTCTTTGGCAGCCGCTCGCGTGGCCCCACAGCCCGTGGGGCTGCGGGCTTTCCGGCGGCCGTCAGCCTCGGCGACACCAGGGCACACGTGGTGCCGCCGCGCCAGCCTGCGAAGCATTTTCCGGTAGGGCCGCGGCTCTGGCGACAGCTCCCACGCCCGAAGAGCCAGGAGGGAAAGCCGTGCCTCGTTGGAAAGCTCTTTGGCAGCCGCTCGCGTGGCCCCACAGCCCTTGGGGCTGCGGGCTTTCCGGCGGCCGTCAGCCTCGGCGACACCTGCGACCACGTGGCGCCGCCGCGCCAGCCTGCGAAGCATTTTCCGGTAGGGCCGCGGCTCTGGCGACAGCTCCCACGCCCGAAGAGCCAGGAGGGAAAGCCGTGCCTCGTTGGAAAGCTCTTTGGCAGCCGCTCGCGTGGCCCCACAGCCCGTGGGGCTGCGGGCTTTTCGGCGGCCGTCAGCCTCGGCGACACCAGTGCCCACGTGGCGCCGCCGCGCCAGCCTGCGAAGCATTTTCCGGTAGGACCGCGGCTCTGGCGACAGCTCCCACGCCCGAAGAGCCAGGAGGGAAAGCCGTGCCTCGTTGGAAAGCTCTTTGGCAGCTGCTCGCGTGGCCCCATAGCCCGTGGGGCTGCGGGCTTTCCGGCGGCCGTCAGCCTCGGCGCCACCGGCGCCCATGTGGCGCCGCCGCGCCAGCCTGCGAAGCATTTTCCGGTAGGGCCGCGGCTCTGGCGACAGCTCCCACGCCCGAAGAGCCAGGAGGGAAAGCCGTGCCTTGTTGGAAAGCTCTTTGGCAGCCGCTCGCGTGGCCCCACAGCCCGTGGGGCTGCGGGCTTTCCGGCGGCCGTCAGCCTCGGCGACACCAGGGCACACGTGGCGCCGCCGCGCCAGCCTGCGAAGCATTTTCCGGTAGGGCCGCGGCTCTGGCGACAGCTCCCACGCCCGAAGAGCCAGGAGGGAAAGCCGTGCCTCGTTGGAAATCTCTTTGGCAGCTGCTCGAGTGGCCCCACAGCCCGTGGGGCTGCGGGCTTTCCGGCGGCCATCAGCCTCGGCGACACCTGCGACCACGTGGCGCCGCCGCGCCAGCCTGCGAAGCATTTTCCGGTAGGGCCGCGGCTCTGGCGACAGCTCCCACGCCCGAAGAGCCAGGAGGGAAAGCCGTGCCTCGTTGGAAAGCTCTTTGGCAGCCGCTCGCGTGGCCCCACAGCCCGTGGGGCTGCGGGCTTTCCGGCGGCCGTCAGCCTTGGCGCCACCGGCGCCCACGTGGCGCCGCGGCGCCAGCCTGCGAAGCATTTTCCGGTAGGGCCGCGTCTCTGGCGACAGCTCCCACGCCCGAAGAGCCAGGAGGGAAAGCCGTGCCTCGCTGGAAAGCTCTTTGGCAGCCGCTCGCGTGGCCCCACAGCCCGTGGGGCTGCGGGCTTTCCGGCGGCCGTCAGCCTCGGCGACAGCGGCGCCCACGTGGCGCCGCCGCCCCAGCCTGCGAACCATTTTCCGGTAGGGACGCGTCTCTGGCGACAGCTCCCACGCCCGAAGAGCCAGGAGGGAAAGCCGTGCCTCGTTGGAAAGCTCTTTGGCAGCCGCTCGCGTGGCCCCACAGCCCTTGGGGCTGCGGGCTTTCCGGCGGCCGTCAGCCTCGGCGACACCTGCGACCACGTGGCGCCGCCGCGCCAGCCTGCGAAGCATTTTCCGGTAGGGCCGCGGCTCTGGCGACAGCTCCCACGCCCGAAGAGCCAGGAGGGAAAGCCGTGCCTCGTTGGAAAGCTCTTTGGCAGCCGCTCGCGTGGCCCCACAGCCCGTGGGGCTGCGGGCTTTTCGGCGGCCGTCAGCCTCGGCGACACCAGTGCCCACGTGGCGCCGCCGCGCCAGCCTGCGAAGCATTTTCCGGTAGGACCGCGGCTCTGGCGACAGCTCCCACGCCCGAAGAGCCAGGAGGGAAAGCCGTGCCTCGTTGGAAAGCTCTTTGGGAGCTGCTCGCGTGGCCCCATAGCCCGTGGGGCTGCGGGCTTTCCGGCGGCCATCAGCGTCGGCGACACCTGCGACCACGTGGCGCCGCCGCGCCAGCCTGCGAAGCATTTTCCGGTAGGGCCGCGTCTCTGGCGACAGCTCCCACGCCCGAAGAGCCAGGAGGGAAAGCCGTGCCTCATTGGAAAGCTCTTTGGCAGCCGCTCACGTGGCCCCACAACCCGTGGTGCTGCGGGCTTTCTGGCGGAGGTCAGCCTCGGCGACACCTGCGCCCACGTGGCGCCGCCGCGCCAGCCTGCGAAGCATTTTCCGGTAGGGCCGCGGCTCTGGCGACAGCTCCCACGCCCGAAGAGCCAGGAGGGAAAGCCGTGCGTTGTTGGAAACCTCTTTGGCAGCCGCTCGCGTGGCCCCACAGCCCGTGGGGCTGCGGGCTTTCCGGCGGCCATCAGCCTCGGCGACACCAGGGCACACTTGGCGCCGCCGTGCCAGCCTGCGAAGCATTTTCCGGTAGGACCGCGGCTCTGGCGACAGCTCCCACGCCCGAAGAGCCAGGACGGAAAGCCGTGCCTCGTTGGAAAGCTCTTTGGCAGCCGCTCGCGTGGCCCCACAGCCCGTGGGGCTGCGGGCTTTCCGGCGGCCGTCAGCCTCGGCGACACCTGCGACCACGTGGCGCCGCCGCGCCAGCCTGCGAAGCATTTTCCGGTAGGGCCGCGTCTCTGGCGACAGCTCCCACGCCCGAAGAGCCAGGAGGGAAAGCCATGCCTCGTTGGAAAGCTCTTTGGCAGCCGCTCGCGGGGCAACACAGCCCGTGGGCTGCGGGCCTTCCGGCAGCCGTCAGCCTCGGCGCCACCGGCGCCCACGTGGCGCCGCCGCGCCAGCCTGCGAAGTATTTTCCGGTAGGGCCGCGTCTCTGGCGACAGCTCCCACGCCCGAAGAGCCAGGAGGGAAAGCCGTGCCTCGTTGGAAAGCTCTTTGGCAGCCGCTCGCGTGGCCCCACAGCCCGTGGGGCTGCGGGCTTTCCGGCGGCCGTCAGCCTCGGCGACACCGGCGACCACGTGGCGCCGCCGCGCCAGCCTGCGAAGCATTTTCCGGTAGGGCCGCGGCTCTGGCGACAGCTCCCACGCCCGAAGAGCCAGGAGGGAAAGCCGTGCCTCATTGGAAAGCTCTTTGGCAGCCACTCGCATGGCCCCATAGCCCGTGGGGCTGCGGGCTTTCCGGCGGCCGTCAGCCTCGGCGCCACCGGCGCCCACGTGGCGCCGCCGCGCCAGCCTGAGAAGCATTTTCCGGTAGGGCCGCGGCTCTGGCGACAGCTCCCACGCCCGAAGAGCCAGGAGGGAAAGCCGTGCCTTGTTGGAAAGCTCTTTGGCAGCCGCTCGCGTGGCCCCACAGCCCGTGGGGCTGCGGGCTTTCCGGCGGCCGTCAGCCTCGGCGACACCAGGGCACACGTGGCGCCGCCGCGCCAGCCTGCGAAGCATTTTCCGGTAGGGCCGCGGCTCTGGCGACAGCTCCCACGCCCGAAGAGCCAGGAGGGAAAGCCGTGCCTCGTTGGAAATCTCTTTGGCAGCTGCTCGAGTGGCCCCACAGCCCGTGGGGCTGCGGGCTTTCCGGCGGCCGTCAGCCTCGGTGACACCTGCGACCACGTGGCGCCGCCGCGCCAGCCTGCGAAGCATTTTCCGGTAGGGCCGCGGCTCTGGCGACAGCTCCCACGCCCGAAGAGCCAGGAGGGAAAGCCGTGCCTCGTTGGAAAGCTCTTTGGCAGCCGCTCGCGTGGCCCCACAGCCCGTGGGGCTGCGGGCTTTCCGGCGGCCGTCAGCCTCGGCGACACCGGCGCCCACGTGGCGCCGCCGCGCCAGCCTGCGAAGCATTTTCCGGTAGGGCCGCGGCTCTGGCGACAGCTCCCACGCCCGAAGAGCCAGGAGGGAAAGCCGTGCCTCATTGGAAAGCTCTTTGGCAGCCACTCGCATGGCCCCATAGCCCGTGGGGCTGCGGGCTTTCCGGCGGCCGTCAGCCTCGGCGCCACCGGCGCCCATGTGGCGCCGCCGCGCCAGCCTGCGAAGCATTTTCCGGTAGGGCCGCGTCTCTGGCGACAGCTCCCACGCCCGAAGAGCCAGGAGGGAAAGCCGTGCCTTGTTGGAAAGCTCTTTGGCAGCCGCTCGCGTGGCCCCACAGCCCGTGGGGCTGCGGGCTTTCCGGCGGCCGTCAGCCTCGGCGACACCAGGGCACACGTGGCGCCGCCGCGCCAGCCTGCGAAGCATTTTCCGGTAGGGCCGCGGCTCTGGCGACAGCTCCCACGCCCGAAGAGCCAGGAGGGAAAGCCGTGCCTCGTTGGAAATCTCTTTGGAGCTGCTCGAGTGGCCCCACAGCCCGTGGGGCTGCGGGCTTTCCGGCGGCCATCACCCTCGGCGACACCTGCGACCACGTGGCGCCGCCGCGCCAGCCTGCGAAGCATTTTCCGGTAGGGCCGCGGCTCTGGCGACAGCTCCCACGCCCGAAGAGCCAGGAGGGAAAGCCGTGCCTCGTTGGAAAGCTCTTTGGCAGCCGCTCGCGTGGCCCCACAGCCCGTGGGGCTGCGGGCTTTCCGGCGGCCGTCAGCCTTGGCGCCACCGGCGCCCACGTGGCGCCGCGGCGCCAGCCTGCGAAGCATTTTCCGGTAGGGCCGCATCTCTGGCGACAGCTCCCCCACCCGAAGAGCCAGGAGGGAAAGCCGTGCCTCGTTGGAAAGCTCTTTGGCAGCCGCTCGCGTGGCCCCACAGCCCGTGGGGCTGCGGGCTTTCCGGCGGCCGTCAGCCTCGGCGACAGCGGCGCCCACGTGGCGCCGCCGCCCCAGCCTGCGAAGCATTTTCCGGTAGGGACGCGTCTCTGGCGACAGCTCCCACGCCCGAAGAGCCAGGAGGGGAAAGCCGTGCCTCGTTGGAAAGCTCTTTGGCAGCCGCTCGCGTGGCCCCCACAGCCCGTGGGGCTGCGGGCTTTCCGGCGGCCGTCAGCCTCGGCGACACCTGCGACCACGTGGCGCCGCCGCGCCAGCCTGCGAAGCATTTTCCGGTAGGGCCGCGGCTCTGGCGACAGCTCCCACGCCCGAAGAGCCAGGAGGGAAAGCCGTGCCTCGTTGGAAAGCTCTTTGGCAGCCGCTCGCGTGGCCCCACAGCCCGTGGGGCTGCGGGCTTTTCGGCGGCCGTCAGCCTCGGCGACACCAGTGCCCACGTGGCGCCGCCGCGCCAGCCTGCGAAGCATTTTCCGGTAGGACCGCGGCTCTGGCGACAGCTCCCACGCCCGAAGAGCCAGGAGGAAAGCCGTGCCTCGTTGGAAAGCTCTTTGGCAGCCGCTCGCGTGGCCCCACAGCCCGTGGGCTGCGGGCTTTCCGGCGGCCGTCAGCCTCGGTGACACCTGCGACCCACGTGGCGCCGCCGCGCCAGCCTGCGAAGCATTTTCCGGTAGGGCCGCGGCTCTGGCGACAGCTCCCACGCCCGAAGAGCCAGGAGGGAAAGCCGTGCCTCGTTGGAAGCTCTTTGGCAGCCGCTCGCGTGGCCCCACAGCCCGTGGGGCTGCGGGCTTTCCGGCGGCCGTCAGCCTC
>NW_026529610.1:0-60971 GCF_028500815.1 Rissa tridactyla
GCGTATCCGTGGGCTCTCCGTAGGGTGCATATCCGGGGGCTCTCCGTAGGGATGTGTATCCGTAGGCTCTCCGTAGGGACGTGTATCCGGGGGCTCTCCCGTGCCCGTGTATCCGTAGGCTCTCCGTAGGGTGCGTATCCGTAGGCTCTCCGTAGGGATGTGTATCCGTGGGCTCTCCATAGGGTGCGTATCCGGGGGCTCTCCCGTGCCCGTGTATCCGTGGGCTCTCCATAGGGTGCGTATCCGTAGGCTCTCCCGTGCCCGTGTATCCGTGGGCTCTCCGTAGGGATGCGTATCCGGGGGCTCTCCCGTGCCCGTGTATCCGTAGGCTCTCCCGTGCCCGTGTATCCGTAGGCTCTCCGGAGGCGCTGGACGCGGCGGCGCTGGAGCTGCTGGAGGCGCTGGAGTCGCTGCAGCGGAAGCGGCAGGAGCTCGGCCACCTCCTGCGGCAGGTGACGGCGGGGACGTGCCACCCCCTCACCCCCCCCATGGGGACACACCGGCCCTGTCCCCGTGTCCCCGTGTCCCCTGTCCCCGGGGGTGGCTGTCCCTGTCCCCGTGTCCCCGTGTCACCCGTGTCCCCTGTCCCCAGGGGTGGCTGTCCCTGTCTCCCTGTCCCCGTGTCCCCTGTCCCCGGGGGTGGCTGTCCCTGTCCCCGTGTCACCCGTGTCCCCTGTCCCCAGGGGTGGCTGTCCCTGTCCCCGTGTCCCCGTGTCACCCGTGTCCCCTGTCCCCAGGGGTGGCTGTCCCTGTCCCCGTGTCCCCGTGTCCCCGTGTCCCCTGTCCCCAGGGGTGGCTGTCCCTGTCCCCGTGTCCCCGTGTCCCCGTGTCCCCTGTCCCCAGGGGTGGCTGTCCCTGTCCCCGTGTCCCCGTGTCACCCGTGTCCCCTGTCCCCGGGGGTGGCTGTCCCTGTCCCCGTGTCCCCCGTGTCCCCTGTCCCCAGGGGTGGCTGTCCCTGTCCCCATGTCACCCGTGTCCCTTGTCCCCAGGGGTGGCTGTCCCTGTCCCTGTCCCCGTGTCCCCCTGTCCCCAGGGGTGGCTGTCCCTGTCCCCGTGTCCCCGTGTCACCCGTGTCCCCTGTCCCCAGGGGTGGCTGTCCCTGTCCCTGTCCCCGTGTCCCCGTGTCCCCCGTCCCCAGGGGTGGCTGTCCCTGTCCCTGTCCCCGTGTCCCCCGTCCCCAGGGGTGGCTCTCCCTGTCCCCGTGTCACCTGTGTCCCCTGTCCCCAGGGGTGGCTGTCCCTGTCCCCGTGTCCCCGTGTCACCCGTGTCCCCTGTCCCCAGGGGTG
The DNA here is from genome assembly GCF_028500815.1 of Rissa tridactyla. Lineage (NCBI taxonomy): Eukaryota > Metazoa > Chordata > Aves > Charadriiformes > Laridae > Rissa > Rissa tridactyla. Next base: position 1,287 of record NW_026529610.1, read on the forward strand.
GCTGTCCCTGTCCCCGTGTCCCCAGGGGTGGCTGTCCCTGTCCCCATGTCCCCGTGTCACCCGTGTCCCCGTGTCCCCTGTCCCCAGGGGTGGCTGTCCCTGTCCCCGGTCCCGTGTCCCTGTGTCCCCGTGTCCCCGTGTCCCCAGGGGTGGCTGTCCCTGTCCCTGTCTCCCTGTCCCCGTGTCCCCTGTCCCCAGGGGTGGCTGTCCCTGTCCCTGTGTCACCCATGTCCCCGTGTCCCCGGGGGTGGCTGTCCCTGTCCCCGTGTCCCCGTGTCACCCGTGTCCCCTGTCCCCAGGGGTGGCTGTCCCTGTCCCCGTGTCCCCGTGTCGCCCGTGTCCCCTGTCCCCAGGGGTGGCTGTCCCTGTCCCCGTGTCCCCGTGTCCCCGTGTCCCCGTGTCCCCGGGGGTGGCTGTCCCTGTCCCCGTGTCCCCGTGTCACCCGTGTCCCCTGTCCCCAGGGGTGGCTGTCCGTGTCCCCGTGTCACCCGTGTCCCCTGTCCCCAGGGGTGGCTGTCCCTGTCCCCGTGTCCCCGTGTCCCCGTGTCCCCTGTCCCCAGGGGTGGCTGTCCCTGTCCCCGTGTCCCCGTGTCCCCGTGTCCCCTGTCCCCAGGGGTGGCTGTCCCTGTCCCCGTGTCCCCGTGTCACCGGTGTCCCCCGTCCCCAGGGGTGGCTGTCCCTGTCCCCGTGTCCCCGTGTCACCCGTGTCCCCTGTCCCCAGGGGTGGCTGTCCCTGTCCCAGGCCCGGTACTCCCTGGGCTGTCACCGCGTCTCGTCCCTGCAGTACGGGGCCACCATGGTCCCCCGCGTCCGCGTCCTCCCCAGGTGACATCGGGGGGGGGGGGCGGGGGTGTGACACTGGGGGGGGGGGACAGGGACACCCGGGGACCCACTGCGGGGGGAGGGGGTACACAAGAAGGGCCGTGGGGACACATGGGGGGGGGCACAGGGCTGGGGGGTGACGTGGGTGTCCCCAAGGAGGGGGTGGCACCGATGTCATCTCTCTGGGGGGGGTGTGACATGGGGGTGTCCCATTTGGGGGGGGGGGGTGACACCGGTGTCCCAAATTTGGGGGGGGGGGGGGGAGAGGGGAGATTTTAGGGTGCAGGGGGGTGGCGCGGGGGGGGAGGGGGGGTGACGGGGGCGTCCCCACGGGGAGGTGACACCCGTGTCCCCCCTGTTCCCCCCCCCCCCCAAGGCAGGACGCGGGGGGGGGGCTGTGCTTCCAGGAGGTGCCGGGGACGGACCCCCAAGAGCCCGACCCCCAGCTGGGGGGGGGGCGACGGTGAGGGGGGGGTCCCATGGGGGCTGGGGGGGGGATTTTCAGTGCTGGGGGGGGGGATTTTTGGTGCTGGGGGGGGTCCCATGGGTGCTGGGGGGGGGATTTTGGGATGCTGGGGGGTCCCATGGGTGCTGGGGGGGGGGGATTTTTGGTGCTGGGGGGGGATTTTGGGATGCTGGGGGGTCCCATGGGGGCTGGGGGGGGATTTTCAGTGCTGGGGGGGGGGATTTTTGGTGCTGGGGGGGGTCCCATGGGTGCTGGGGGGGGGATTTTTGGTGCTGGGGGGGTCCCATGGGTGCTGGGGGGGGGGGATTTTGGGGTGCTGGGGGGGTCCCCAATAATTTTTGGGGTGTTGCTGACTTTTGCCCCCCCCCCCCCCAATAAAAAGGGCTGCGGCAGCGTCGGGCTCCCCCAGCCAAAGGGGGGGCCCCCCCTCGGCGCCCCCCCGACCCCCTCACTTGGTTCGGGGTCCTAGTGCCCCCCAGCCTGCGGCAGGCCCAGGGCAGCTTCGTCCAGGGTGAGGAGGGGGGGGGACACCCCAAAATCCCGGGGGGGGGGGCCCAAAATGTGTGGGGGTGTCCCCAAAACCTGGGGGGGGTGTCCCCAAAGTCGGGGGGGGGGGGCTCCCAAAATTCGGGGGGGGCAGTGTCCTCAAGATTCAAGGGCGCCCCCAAAATTCGGGGCAAAACCCGGGGGGGGGTGTCCCAAATCCTTGGGGGGGGGCCCCAGAATTCGGGGGGGGGGGGGGGGAGAGGGACCAAAAGTGGGGGGGGGTGTCTCGCAAAATTCGGGGGGGGTGTCCCCAAAATTTGGGAGGGGTCCCAAAATCGGGGGGGGTGTCCCCAAATCTGGGGGGGGGGGGCCCAAAATTCGGGGGGGGTCCCAAAATCGGGGGGGGTCCCCAAATCTGGGGGGGGGGGGGGCAAAATTTGGCGGGGGGGGTCCCCAAAACTGGGGGGGGGGGGGGGGGCAAAACTGGGAGGAGCCTAAAGGTCGTGATGGCGCGTCACGTCCCGGTGTGTCCCCCCCGTGTCCCCTTGTCACCCCCCCCGTGACCCCTGCCCCCCCCCCGTGTCCCCTGTCCCCAGGGGTGACGGTGGCCCTGGAGGTGGCCGGGCTCCAGGAGGCCGTGACGGCGGCCACCACCCGCTACCGCGCCCTCCTGCGCCGCACGCGTCACCCCGCGCGGGAACACGGGTGACACCCAGAGCCTCGGTGACGCAGAGAGCGCAGGTGACACGGGGACCCGCGGGGGACACCATGGCTATGGGTGACACGGGGACCCCCGGGTGACGCTGAGACCCTCGGGGACAGCAAGACCCCGGGTGACGTGGGGAGCCTGGGGACACTGGGTGACACCAAGACCCTTGGGGACACCGAGACCCTGGGTGACATGGGGACCCCGGGTGACACCAGGACCCTGGGTGACATGGGGAGCCCTGGGGACACCGGGACCCTGGGGACATGGGGAGCCCTGGGGACACTGGGTGACACCGAGACCCCTGGGGACATGGGGACCCCAGGTGACACCGAGACCCTCGGGGACACCAAGACCCTGGGTGACATGGGGAGCCCTGGGGACATGGGGACCCTGGGTGACACCGAGACCCTCGGGGACACCAAGACCCTGGGTGACATGGGGACCGCGGGTGACACCAAGACCCTGGGTGACACGGGGAGCCCTGGGGACACTGGGACACTGGGTGACACCGAGACCCTTGGGGCCACCGGGACCCTGGGTGACATGGGGACCCTTGGGGCCACCGAGGCCAGGGGTGACACGGGGACCCCGGGCGACGCCGAGACCCACGGGGACCCTTGGGGCCACCGAGGCCACCAGTGCCCCCGGGTGACACGGAGAGCCCTGGGGCCACGGGCACCGCGGTGACACCGCGCCCCCGTGTGACGCAGAGACCCCCGGGGACGCCGCGGAGCTGGGGGACGCCGCGAGGCCGGGTGACACCGACATGGACACGTCGTCGCCGGGTGACGCGGGGACTCCCTGTGCCACCCCCGCCCCGTGACGGGGCCACCCGCCGGCTGTCCCCTCCCCCCAATAAAGGCGTGGCCCGTGTCACCGGCTGTCCCCAACCCGGCCGCCATCTTGGGGCCACCCCCCCCCCCCCCTTGGCGGCCATCTTGGTGCCACTCCCATGTCACCTGGCGGCCATCTTGGTGCCACACCCCCCTTGGTGGCACTTGGTGGCCATCTTGGAGCCACTTCAGCGTCACCCGGCGGCCATCTTGGAGCCAGCCCCCCTTTGGTGGCCATCTTGGAGCCACTCCGATGGCACCTGGCGGCCATCTTGGTGCCACAGCCCCCTTGGTGGCACTTGGTGGCCATCTTGGAGCCACACCCCCCTTGGTGGCCATCTTGGCGCCACTTCGACATCACCCGGTGGCCATCTTGGAGCCACACCCTCCTTGGTGGCACTTGGTGGCCATCTTGGAGCCACTCCAATGTCACCTGGCGGCCATCTTGGCGCCACTTCGACATCACCCGGTGGCCATCTTGGTGCCACACCCCCCTTGGTGGCACTTGGCGGCCATCTTGGTGCCACTTCAACGTCACCCCGGCGGCCATCTTGTGCCAACGTCTAGCTTTATATAGAACCCTGAAGCCCGCCCCTCTCCCCCCCCCATTCGGCGTGGGGGGGGGGTGGGCGGAGCCAAGACACGACGACGACTAAGGGAGGGGGGAGGCGGCCAATGGGAGGAGAGGGCGTGGCCGGGGGGGGCGGGGCTAACGGATGGTGTAACGCACGTAGGGGACCTCGATGTCGGCGTCGGTGTCGTCGTTGCAGCAGAGCTCGAAGACCAAAGCCTTGACGTGGCGGCCGACCTTCTTCTTGGAGACCCGGGCCACGATCTCCGTCATCCTGGGGGGGGGGAGGGAGGGGACAACGGGACGGCGTCACCCAAAGCAGGGCGGCGGCCACCGAGGGTGGCATCGGCCCGGGGGGACCTTCCATGGCGGCCTCAGCCATGGGGATTGTCGCCCCACGGGGTGGCAGCGTGGCGACCATCCCGTGGTGGCCCCAACCATAGAGGTGATTGGGGGGTGGGCCGTGGGGACCATCGATGGTGGCCTCAAGCACGGGGACTGTCAGCCTACGGGGACGTTGGCCATGGGGTGGCATCACGGTGACCTCCCATGGTGGCATCTACCATGGGGACTGTCAGCCTACGGGGACGTTGGCCATGGGGTGGCATCACGGTGACCTCCCACGGTGGCATCTACCATGGAGACTGAGCCTACGGGGACGTTGGCCGTGGGGTGGCATCATAGTGACCTCCCACGGTGGCATCTACCATGGGGACTGTCAGCCTACGGGGACGTTGGCCATGGGGCGGCATCACGGTGACCTCCCACGGTGGCATCTACCATGGGGACTGTCAGCCTACGGGGACGTTGGCCATGGGGCGGCATCATAGTGACCTCCCACGGTGGCATCTACCATGGAGACTGTCAGCCTACGGGGACGTTGGCCATGGGGTGGCATCACGGTGACCTCCCATGGTGGCATCTACCATGGGGGACTGTCAGCCTACGGGGACGTTGGCCGTGGGGTGGCATCACGGTGACCTCCCACGGTGGCATCTACCATGGGGACTGAGCCTACGGGGACGTTGGCCGTGGGGTGGCATCGTAGTGACCTCCCGTGGTGGCATCTACCATGGAGACTAAGCCTACGGGGACATTGGCCGTGGGGACCATCGATGGTGGCCTCAAGCACGGGGACTGTCAGCCTACGGGGACGTTGGCCATGGGGTGGCATCACGGTGACGCCCTGGGGTGGCCTCAACCATGGGGATTGTCACCCTGTGGGCACGTGGCCACGGGGCGACATCACGGTGACCATCCCTGGAGGCCTCCACCATGGGGACTGTCACCCTCCGGGGACGTCGGCCATGCCCAAGACCCGTCCCCCACCCACAGGACACGTCCCTCGCCCCGAGGTACCCCCCCGCCCCTGGGTGCTCCCCCCCCCCCGCCCCCCCCGGGCCCTACGGTTGGTCGTGGCGCTCCCGCAGCTTGGCGGCCGGCATGAAGAAGGAGTAGAGCATGGAGACGCCCTGCGACAGCATCGTGATCTCCAGCCGGTGCTCCTTCTGGGGGGCACAGGGTTGGGGGGGAAAAGGGACGTCACATGGGGCCCAGGGCACCTAAGGGTGCCCCACGGCGCCCCACGGCGCCCCACAACCCTGGGGACGCCAGCCACCGTGGTGGCCACATCTCCCCACCTTCCCCTGGGGTGCCCCCCCTTGTGAGCTGGGGGGTCCTTCTGGGGCCCATGGGGATGTCATATGGGGCCCAGGGCACCCAAGGCTGCCCCACGGCGCCCCACAACCCTGGGGACGCCAGCCACCGTGGTGGCCACATCTCCCCACCTTCCCCTGGGGTGCCCCCCTCTTGAGTTGGGGTCCTTTGGGGGGACATGGTGAGGACACGGGGACCTTGGGTGGGGCCCAAATGCCCCCCATCGCCCCCCACCCTCCTCCCAGTTCTCCCCCAGTCCCTCCCAGTACCTTGAAGTAGGCGAGGAACTGGCGCAGGGTCATCTCCTGCCCGTCGGGCTGCAGGCCCTGCACCTCGAACCGGTCCCACAGCGTCCACTCCACCTCGTAGTACTGGGGGGGCAGACCCACAGCGGGCGGGGGTCAGACCCACGGCGGGCAGGGGGGGGCAGACCCATGGGGACGTGGCTGGGCACTAAGATGGTGGGGGGGCAATTGGGGCTCTAGGGGGGTCACCAGGGCCATGGGTGATTTGGAGCACCTATAGGGTCCCCCACCGTGCTATGGGGCTGGGTTCTATGGGGCAGCACCCCGACCCCACTGAGACCCCAAAACACCTCCAGAAGCCAAGCCCAACCCCTCTAGGACACCCCCCCAGTAGACACCAGGTCTACAACTTCCCGTAGAACATCTATAGGGTGCGCGACGATGCTATGGGGCTGGGTTCTATGGGGCAGTGAGCCATGGGGCAGCACCCTGACCCCACCAAGACCCCAAAACCCCTCCAGAAGCCAACCCCAACCCAACCACAACCCCCCTAGGACACCACCCAGTAGACATCAGGTCCAAGGGGCGCCTATAGGGTCTACCATCGCGCTATGGGGCTGGGTTCTATGGGGCAGTGAGCCATGGGGCAGCACCCTGACCCCACCGAGACCCCAAAACACCTCCAGAAGCCAACCCCAAGCCAACCCCAACCCCTCTAAGACGCCACCCAGCAGACACCAGGTCTACAACTTCCCTGTAGAACATCTATAGGGTGTGTGGTGGTGCTATGGGGCTAGGTTCTATGGGGCAGCAAGCCGTGGGGCAGTGCCCCGACCCCACTGAGACCCCAAAACACCTCCAGAAGCCAACCCCAACCCCTCTAAGACGCCACCCAGCAGACACCAGATCTACAACTTCCCTGTAGAACATCTATAGGGTGTGTGGTGGCGCTATGGGGCTAGGTTCTATGGGGCAGCAAGCCGTGGGGCAGTGCCCCGACCCCACCGAGACCCCAAAACACCTCCAGAAGCCAACCCCAAGCCAACTCCAACCGCTCTAAGATGCCGCCCCAGCAGACAACCAGCTCTACGCTCTCCCCGTCGGCCATCTCTAGGGCGGCCGGCGACTCTATGGGGCGGCCCCCCCACCTTGTTGCGGGGACAGGCGAGGGGTTCGGAGAAGGCAGGGCCAGGTTGAGGAAGGCGTTCTTGTAGGAGGCGAGGCGGCGGTGGCCCTGCACCAGCTTGTAGAGCTCCAGGCAGGCCAGCCCCACAACTGCCCCCGTGGTGGTGGCGATGGCCGGGATGATCTTCCCCGCGATCAGTTTGCTCTGCCCCATAGCCAAGGACCTATAGGGAGCCGGCCCGGGGCGGGGGGGGGCGGACGGACGACACGCAGCCCCACACCCCACCCCACAACCTGGCCGACCCCCCAAGTAGGGCTGCCGGGCCCTATGCAGCTCCCAGCAGCCCTAAGAGACACCCCCGGCACCCATAGGAGCCCCCCCAGCACCCATGGGGACCCCCCCATAGCACCCATAGGAGCCCCCCCAGCACCCATGGGACCCCCCCATAGCACCCATGGGACCCTCCAGCACCCATGGGACCCCCACATAGCACCCATAGGAGCCCCCCCAGCACCCATGGGACCCTCCAGCACCCATGGGACCCCCCCAGCACCCATAGGAGCTCCCGCAGCACCCATGGGACCCCCCCATAGCACCCATAGGACCCCCCTCCGCACCCATGGGACCCCCCAACAGCACCCATGGGACCCCCCCCACAGCACCCCATGGGACCCCCCGCAGCACCCATGGGACCCTCCAGCACCCATGGGACCCCCCCCAGCACCCATGGGACCCCCCCATAGCACCCATAGGACCCTCCAGCACCCATGGGACCCCCCCATAGCACCCTCCAGCACCCATGGGGACCCCCCCGCAGCACTCATGGGACCCCCGCAGCACCTATAGGACCCCCCGCAGCACCCATGGGACCCTCCAGCACCTATAGGACCCTCCAGCACCCATAGGACCCTCCAGCACCCATGGGACCCCCCCAGCACCCATGGGACCCTCCAGCACCCATGGGACCCCCCCCCCATAGCACCCCCCAGCACCCACAGGACACCCATAGGACCCCCCCCATAGCACCCATGGGACCCCCCCCTCCCGCAGAACACCCACGGGAGCCCCCTTAGCACCCGCAACCCCCCTGAAGAACCCCAATAACACCCTATAGACACCCCCCCCGCCCCGCCCCCCAGCACCCGTAGGGCACCCTTAGGACTCAGCCCCCCCCCAGCACCCATGGGTGCCCCCCCCCCCCCCTCCCCCCTGCCCCAGCGCCCACCTTGTGGCGGTCGGCCGGGGGGATGTCGTAGTTCTCCGCTCGCAGGTTGGAGGCGGCGACGATGAAATCCATGTGGAAGTTGGTGTCGTCGTCCTGGGGGGGGGGGGGGGGGGGCACCCATGGGTGGGGTGGGTGGGGGGCACCCATGGGTGCTGGGGGTTGGGGGTGGGGGGGGTCAGCACCCACCTTCTCGAAGTCGATGGGGAACATGCGGAAGCCGGGCAGCTCCTCGGGGCTGGGCAGCGACGCCTTCAGCTCCTCCAGGCGCCCGTCGTCTGCGGGCGGGGGGCACCCATGGGACCCCCCGGCACCCATGGGTGCTCTTACCACCCCGTCCCTCCACCCCCCCCAGCACCCATGGGTGCCCCCCACCCATACTTCCATCCAACAACCACCCAATGGGTGCTTCTACCACGTTCCTCTGGACCACCCAAGTGCCTCCAGCACCCATGGGTGCCCTCCAACCCCCACGGGTGCCCCAACCTTCTACCCAACTGGCCCCACCACCCCTAGGTGCCCCCCGGCACCCATGGGTGCCCCCCACCCATACTTCCATCTATAACCACCCATGGGTGCTCCTACCACGTCCCTCTGGACCATCCAAGTGCCTCCAGCACCCATGGGTGCTCTCCAACCCCCATGGGCGCCCCAACCTTCTACCCAACTGGCCCCACCACCCCTCCTAGGTGCCCCCTGGCACCCATGGGTGCCCCCCACCCACATCTCCATCCAACAATCACCCATGGGTGCCCCCCACCCACGTCCTTACCATGCTCCTCCAGACCACCCAAGTGCCTCCAGCACCCATGTGTGCCCTCCAACCCCCATGGGCGCCCCAACCTTCTACCCAACTGGCCCCACCACCCCTCCTAGGTGCCCCCTGGCACCCATGGGTGCCCCCCACCCACACCTCCATCCAACAACCACCCATGGGTGCTCCTACCACATCCCTCTGGACCACCCAAGTGCCTCCAGCACCCATGGGTGCCCTCCAACCCCCACGGGTGCCCCAACGGCCCCCACCACCACCCCTAGGTGGCCCCCGGCACCCATGGGTGCCCCCCACCCATACTTCCATCTATAACCACCCATGGGTGCTCCTACCACGTCCCTCTGGACCATCCAAGTGCCTCCAGCACCCATGGGTGCCCTCCAACCCCCATGGGCGCCCCAACCTTCTACCCAACTGGCCCCCCCCACCCCTCCTAGGTGTCCCCCGGCACCCATGGGTGCCCCCCCACCCCGTCCCATACCGAGGGCGGCGGTGGCGCTCTGCAGCTCCTGGTCGGAGACGTGGATGCGGACGCCGGCCTTGGGGGCGAAGGGGGGGACGTGGACGTGGCGCAGGAGCTCGGCCACCGCCCCCCGGTCCCGCGAGCCCTCGATGCCGTAGCTCTGGGCGAAGAGGTTGGCGGCCGCCATGACGTAGTCCAGGTGGAGGGGCTGGAGAGAGGCACCCATGGGTGTTGGAGGGGGAGGGATGGCGGCCAAGGGGGACAGAGACCTCCCAAGGGGGAGAGAGGGATGGTCAAGGGTGAAGGACGGCACCCAAGGGTCATGGGATGGCACCCAAGGGTGAAGGGCGGCACCCAAGGATCATGGGATTGCACCCAAGGGTGAAGGGTGTCACCCAAGGGGGAAGGACAGCACCCAAGGATCATGGGATGGTACCCAAGGGTGAAGGGCATCACCCAAAGGTCATGGGATGGCACCCAAGGGTCATGAGACGGCACCCAAGGGTGAAGGACGGCACCCAAGGATCATGGGATGGCACCCAAGGGTCATGGGACGGCACCCAAGGGTCATGGGATGGTACCCAAGGGTGAAGGGCATCACCCAAAGGTCATGGGATGGCACCCAAGGGTGAAGGACATCACCTAAGGGTGATGGATGGCAGCCAAGGGTGATGGCCACCACCACCACCAAGGGACGGGATGGCACCCACGGGTGATGGGATGGCACCCAAGGGTGGTGCGACACCACCCAAGGGTCATGGGGTGGCACCCAAGGGTCGCGGCCACCACCACCACCAAGGAACGGGATGGCACCCAAGGGTGATGGTGGCACCCATCGACGACCAATGGCACCCAAGGGTGATGGATGGAACCCAGAGGTGATGGATGGAACGCAGAGGTGATGGACGGAACCCAAGGGAGATGCCACCACCCAACGATGACCGATGGCACCCAAGGGAGATGGTGGCACCCATCGATGACCAATGGCACCCAAGGGTGACGCTGGCACCCAGGGGTGATGGATGGAACCCAGAGGTGATGGACGGAACCCAAGGGAGATGCCACCACCCAACGATGACCGACGGCACCCGAGGGAGACGGTGGCACCCAGGAGTAACAGGGGCACCCAAGGGTGATGCCGGTGCCCCCCCCGGAGGTCCCCACAGCCACTCACGTTGTCGGGGTTGAAGGTCAGGGGGTGGGGGCAGCGCTTGGGCCCCGACCAGAAGAGGGTCCCCGAGTTCGTTTTCTGTGGGAACGCGTTAACGAAGCAATTAGAGGCAGGCGTTAATTGGGGGGGGCAATTAAGGGTTAATTGGGGGGGGGGGAATTAGGGGTTACAGGGGTAATTAGGAGGTAATTAGGGTCAAGGACAGCTCAGTGAGGGGATTATTGCCCCCCGCCCCGGGGGCCCGATCCACCCCCATGGGACCCCCACGCACCCTAGGGGGGCCCGATCCACCCCCATGGGACCCCCATGCACCCTAGGGGGCCCGATCCACCCCCATGGGACCCGATCCACCCCTGTGGGTCCCACGGGAGCCCCACACAACCTATGGGGCCCGATCCACCCCCGTGAGTCCCATGGGACCCCCACGCACCCTAGGGGGCCCGATCCACCCCCATGGGACCCCCACGCACCCTAGGGAGCCCGATCCACTCCCAGGGGGCCCGATCCACCCCTGTGGGTCCCACGGGACCCCCACGCACCCTAGGGGGGCCCGATCCACTCCCAGGGGTCCCACGGGACCCCCACGCACCCTATGGGGCCCGATCCACCCCCGCGGGTCCTAGGGGACCCCAGGCAGCCCCAGGGACCCTGATGCCCCCCAAGGGGGCCCGATCCACTCCCCCGGGGCTCCCACGCACCCTGCCCCCTCGGCAACGGGCCCGATCCACCCCCGCGGCCCCCCACGGCCCCCCAAGGGGCCTGATCCCCTCCCCCCAGCCCCCCCCCCCCCCCCCCGTCAAGTACCTGCCCCGGGGGGAAGTTGTGGAGCAGCTGGCGGATGTTGTTGCTGTACTGGCGATGCCAATGGCGACAGGCCCAGGCCACGCAGTCGGGCCAGGCCCGGGGCCGTTCGCTCACCAGGCTGCGCTGCACGGCCTCCAGCACCTCCAGCGGCTGCGTCCCCGCCAGCCGCAGCGTGCGCTCCAGGAATTTGGGGTCCCTGGAGGGAAAAGGGGGGACAAAAAAGGGGGGTCGGGGGGGGCACGGCCGCCAGCACCCCCAGTTCCACCAAAAATTGGGGGGAAATCGGGGGAAAAAGGGGGTCGGGGGGTTTCGTGGCCTCCAGCACCTCCAGCCCCATCATAAACTGGGGGGAAAAGGGGGGGTTTATGGCCTAAAAAGGAGGGGTCGGGGGGGGGCACGGCCGCCAGCACCCCCAGTTCCACCAGAAACTGGGGGGAAATGGGGGGAAAAAGGGGTCGGGGGAACGGGGGGGTTTCATGGCCTCCAGCACCTCCAGCCCCATCATAAACTGGGGGGAAAAGGGGGGGTTTATGGCCTAAAAAGGGGGGGTCGGGGGGGGGCACGGCCGCCAGCACCCCCAGTTCCACCAGAAACTGGGGGGAAATGGGGGGAAAAAGGGGGTCGGGAGAAGGGGGGATTTCATGGCCTCCAGCACCTCCAGCCCCATCATAAACTGGGGGGAAAAGGGGGGGTTTATGGCCTAAAAAAGGGGGGTCGGGGGGGGGCACGGCCGCCAGCACCCCCAGTTCCACCAGAAACTGGGGGGAAATGGGGGGAAAAAGGGGGTCGGGGGAAGGGGGGGGTTTCATGGCCTCCAGCACCTCCAGCCCCATCATAAACTGGGGGGAAAAGGGGGGGTTTATGGCCTAAAAAAGGGGGGTCGGGGGGGGGCACGGCCACCAGCACCCCCAGTTCCACCAGAAACTGGGGGGAAATGGGGGGAAAAAGGGGGTCGGGGGGTTTCATGGCCTCCAGCACCTCCAGCCCCATCATAAACTGGGGGGAAATGGGGGGGGGGGGCCATAAGGTGGGGGGGGGATGTGGGGCGGGTGCCGTGGAGGTGTTCTATAGGGGCCGTAAGGGGGGGTTCTATGGGTGCTGGGGGGGGTTCTATGGGGGTCGTGGGGGTCGGATGCCATACAAGGGTTCTATGGGTGGCGGGGGGGTGGGGGGATGCCATGGCGGGGGGGATATATGGGTGCTGGGGTGGTGGTGGGGGGGATGGGTGCCATGGGGGGGGGTCACCCATGGGTGCTGGGGGGTGTTACCCACGTCAGGTACTGGTTGACGTTCTCCGCCGGCTGCTTGAAGAGACCCTCGAACTCGTCACGCGCCCACTGCAGGGAAAGCGGGGGGGGGAAGGGGGAGACGGTCAGCAGGGGCACCCTATAGAGGGGTCCCAGGCGCCCCAGGGCACCCTATAGAAGGGCCCACACGTTTGGGGGCACCCTACAGAAGGCACCCAGCCCCCTAAACCCCCCCATAGAAACCCCTTAGACGCCCCAAACACCTTACGGAAGGCACCCAGGCACCCTATAGAAGAGGCCCAAGCACCGAGGGTCCCCTATAGAAGGCACCCAGGTGTCCGGGGCACCCTATAGAAGGGTGCCAGGCATCTGTGGCACCCTATAGAAGGGGCCCAGCCCCCTAAAACCCCCCATAGAAAGCCCTTAGATGCCCTGAACACCCTACAGATGCACCCAGGCACCCCGTAAAAGGGACCTGGGTGTCCCCGGCCCCCTATAGAAAGCCCCCGTAGCGCCCTATAGGGTACCTGGAGGGTGTGCTCGATGGCGTTGGGGAAGTTCTTGAGGGTGCAGATGGGGATGGCCTTCTCGGGGGGGTCCTGGCTGGAGCTGTAGGACTCGCTGAGGAAGGGGATGACCACCTGCACGTTGCCCTTCGTCCCCAGCGTCCCCGACTCCAGCAGCGGCTTCCGGTAGTAAACGCAACGCCGGTCCATATAGAGCCCTATAGGGGAAGGCAAACACCGCAGCTATCGGGTGCCCCAGCCCTTTGCAGGGGTGGGGGGGGGGGTGGGGATTTCCAGGGGGGCTTTGGGGCACCCGGAGGTCCCTAAAGAGGTCTTGGGGGGCCCTAGAGTACCCTGAGGGTCCCTATAGCACCCCTGAGAGCACCTATAGCCTGCCTGAGGGCCCTAGAGTACCCTGAGGGTCCCTATAGCACCCCTGAGAGCACCTATAGCCTGCCTGAGGGCCCTAGAGCACCCCCAGGGACCCCTGTAGCACCCTTAAGGGCACCTATAGCCTTCCTGAGGTGCTTATAGCACCCCTGGAGGACCCTATAGCATTCCCACGGGTACCTATAGCACCCATGAGAGCACCTATAGCCTGCCTGGGGGCCCGAGAGCACCCCCAGAGACCCCTAGAGCACCCCTGGGGGCACCTATAGCACCCCTGGGGGCACCTATAGCCTTCCTTAGGTGCCTGTAGCACCCACAGGGGACCCTATAGCACCCCTGAGGGTCCCTATAGCACCCCTAAGGGCAACTATGGCCTTCCTGAGGTGCCTAGAGCACCTCTGCAGGGACCCTATAGCATTCCCATGGGCACCTATAGCACTGCTAAGAACACCTATAGCCTGCCTGAGGGCCCTAGAGCACCCCCAGGGACCACTATAGCACCCTCGGGGGCACCTACAGCACCCCGAGACCCCTATAGCACCTCTGGGGACACCTATAGCCTTCCTTAGGTGCCTATAGCACCCACAGGGGACTCTATAGCACCCCTGAGGGTCCCTATAGCACCCCTAAGGGCAACTATAGCCTGCCTGAAGTGCCTAGAGCACCTCTGGGGGGACCCTATAGCATTCCCACGGGTACCTATAGCACTCCTAAGAACACCTATAGCCTGCCTAAGGGACCTAGAGCACCCCTGGGGACCACTATAGCACCTCTGGGGGCACCTATAGCACCCCTGGGGGCACCTATAGCCTTCCTTAGGTGCCTGTAGCACCGACAGGGGACCCTATAGCACCCCTGAGGGTCCCTATAGCACCCCTAAGGGCAACTATGGCCTTCCTGAGGTGCCTAGAGCACCTCTGCGGGGACCCTATAGCATTCCCATGGGTACCTACAGCACCCGTGAGAGCACCTATAGCTTACCTGAGGGCCCTAGAGCACTCCCAGGGACCACTATAGCACCCCTGGGGGCACCTATAGCCTGCCTAAGGGCCCTAGAGCACCCCTGGGGACCACTATAGCACCCCTGGGGGCACCTATAGCACCCCTGGGGGCACCTATAGCCTTCCTTAGGTGCCTGTAGTACCCACAGGGGACCCTATAGCACCCCTGAGGGTCCCCATAGCACCCTTGAGGGCACCGATAGCCTTCCTGAGGTGCCTATAGCACCCCTGGGGGGACCCTACAGCATTCCCGTGGGTACCTATAGCACCCCTGAGAGCACCTATAGCCTGCCTGAGGGCCCTAGAGCACCCCCAGGGACCACTATAGCACCCCTAGGGGCACCTATAGCATCCCTAAGGGCCCTATAGCACCCCTGGGGGCACCTATAACACCCCGGGGTCCCTTCTAGCACCCCTTTAACACCCTTAAATGCACCTATAGCCCCCCCTAAACCCCTTGTAGCACCCAAACGATGCCCTGGAGCACCCCAAAAACTCCCCGGAGCACCCCGAGGACTCCCCCCTCCCCCCCCCCCAGCACCCCGAGGACCCCCTCCCCCAGCACCCATGGGTGCTCACGGGCGTCGACGTTGTCCAGGGCGTTGGCGACACCGTCCAGGGCCTCGAAGAAATCGTCGTCGTAGACGCGCTCGGTGTCGGGGCCCACGCGGTCGGGGCGGCTGCTCACCCGCAGCGCCGGGTTCATCTCCTGCACCGCCGCCGCCGCCCGCTCCGACTTCAGTTTCTGGGGGGAGGACGGGACACACCCAGTAAGGCCCCGCCCCCTCCGGACACGCCCCCTTAAGCCCCGCCCCCTCCGCCCCTCTTCCAATCCAGCGAAAGTTCAAGACAACTTTACCATTGACGTTGACCAACTCAATGGCAGCATCTTCATAGCGGTTCCCCCCATAGACTCCGCCCCCTTGAGCTCTACAGCCATTGGCTCCTCCCACTTAAGCCCCACCCCATGTGGACACGCCCCCCTTAAGCCCCACCCCCTTCCCCCCTCTTCCAATCCAAGGAAAGCTCACGGAACCTTGAGCGTTGACGTCGGCCAACTCAATGGTGGCATCTTAATGACGGCTCCCCCCAGAGACTCTGACCCCCGGACTCCGCCCACTCGTCCTCTACATCCATAGGCTCCTCCCATTTAAGCCCCGCCCCATCTGGACACGCCCCATTAAGTCCCACCCCCTCCCCCCCGCTTCCAATCCAGCGAAAGATCAAGATGACTTGACCGTTGACGTTGGCCAACTCAATGGCAGCATCTTCATGGCGGTTCCCTCCATAGACTCCGCCCCCTTGACCTCTACAGCCATTGGCTCCTCCCACTTAAGCCCCACCCCCACCTGTACACGCCCCCTTAAGCCCCGCTCCATTTTCCCTCTTCCAATCCCAAGGAAAGCTCAAGGAACGTTGACCACTGACGTTGGCCAACTCAATGGGGGCATCTTGATGGTGGTTCCCCTCCATAGACTCCGCCCCCAAGACGCTGCCCCTCGAGGCTCCGCCCACTCATTCCCCACCCCCATTGGCTCCTCCCCCTCAAGCCCCCCCCCCCCCCATTTAGGCCCCTCCCACTCCCACGCGACCTGCTGGTTGATGGTGGTCAACTCAACGTTGACCATCTCCACGCTGGTTTCGTGCCTGGTAGGCCCCGCCCCCTGCCCCTCGAGGCCCTGCCCACTCATCCCTCCCCCATTGGCTCCTCCCGCTCAAGCCCCACCCATTTAGACCCACCCATTTAGGCCCCTCCCACTCCCACACCAACACAACTTGATCGTGGCCAACTCAAGGTTGACCATCTCCACGGTTGCCCCATGCCTGGGAGGACGTCGTGTCCGTCCCCCCGCCCCCGCGACCCTGCCCCTCGAGGCTCCACCCCCTCGTTGTCCACCCCCCATTGGCTCCTCCCCCTCAAGCCCCACCCCCTTACCGTGACATCCCAGGGCCGGAAGAGGAACTGGCGGTTGAGGTTGGACTTCTCGATGGTGTCCATGTCGGTGACGGTGACGCAGCCCTCGGGGCCGCAGCCCAGTCCCACCATGGCAAAGTTCTTCAGCAGCTCGCAGCCGATGGCCCCCGCCCCCACCTGCACGCAGGGACACGTGGGGACACGTGGGGACACTTGAGGGACACATGAGGACACGTGGGGACACGTGGGGACACGTGGGGACACAGCCCAAGGTGGCCCAGGAGGGTTGGGGACATGTGGGTGGGAACAAGGTGGTGATAAAGGGACAGCTGGGGACACTCCGGGACATGTGGGGACACTTAGGGACACAGCCCGAGGTGGCCACCAAGGCTTGGGGACACGCAGATGGGAGAGGAGAAGACCAGGCAGGACCCACGAGGACACGAGGGGACACTTGGGGACACGTGGAGGACAGTTCGGGACACTGACCACGAAGTACTTCTGGGCGCCCAGCTTGGCCTGGAGGTCGGCCCCGAAGACGGCAATCTGCCCGTCGTAGCGACTGTTGCGCTGGGGACAACGCGAAGCGTCACCCATGGGTGCCACCCCCCGCCCCCCCCCGAAGGTGGCCAAGTTCCTTAAGGTCACCCATGGGTGAGCAACAGCCACCGCAAACCCCATGGAGAAGCCACCCACGGGTGTCCCCAAGAAGGTGGGCGAGCCAACTCAAGGAGGTGGCACCCATGGGTGCCCCACGGTGGATGGCAACCACGAGATGACACCCCAACCATGGGGTTCCACGAGAAGATGGCCAACTTCTTGGTGCCCTCTCACCCATCGGTGCCCCACGGCCAACACCCACCCATGGGTGGCCCACCTAAAAGGGGTGTCCCCAAGGACGGTGACCATTCGCGAGTGCCCCCAGGGAGATGCCCAACCCCATGGGTGTCCTCAAGAAGGTGCCCACCCATGGGTGCTCACCCCATGGAGATGCCCACCCATGGGTGTCCCCAAGTTGGCCAACCCATGGGTGATGTCAAGAACACGCCCAACCCATGGGTGATCTCCAGATGTCCTCTGACCAATCCTCACTGGAAGGAGACCCCACTCATGGGTGCCCCCACCCATGGGTGCTCACCCCATGGAGATGCCCACCCATGAATGGCCCCAAGGTGGTCAACCCATAGGTGACGTCAAGTTGGGCAAGCCATGGGTGCCATCAAGAACACGCCCAACCCACGGGCGATCTCCAGATGTCCTCTGACGAATCCTCACTGGAAGGAGACCCCACCCATGGGTGCCCCCACCCCGCCCACCCCCACCCATGGGTGCCCCACCCCAAGGAGATGCCCACCCACGGGTGTCCCGAGGGTGGCCAACCCATGGGTGCCATCGAGAACACACCCAACCCACGGGTGATCCAGATGTCCTCCGACCAATCCTCACCGGAAGGAGACCCCACCCATGGGTGCCCCCACCCCGCCCACCCCCACCCATGGGTGCTCACCGGGCGACACTGTTCCTCGGTGAGAACCGTCTCCTTGTTGTCCTCAGGGAGACACTCCAAGGCGTCGAAGTAGAGCCATTGGGTGATGGGCGTGAACTTCCCCGACACCGCCTGCGGCACCCACCTCGTCAGGGGAGCCAGGTGGCCCTGAGGGGATCCCAGGTGGCCCAGAGGTGACCCAGGGAGGGGGGGACACGCGCGGGCCCATTACCTTCATGACCTCCTGGGCTGCCAGCCCCCCGATGAAGGCGTTGACGGGTGCCAGGTCACCGGTGGCCTGGAAGGCCAGTTCCCGCAGCAGGTCCTCGTCCAGTTGGGCCCCCGGGGCCACCTCACGGGTCAAGGCCACCACCTCGGCCGCGTCACCCTGGGGGGGGGGACGCATCCAAGGGTCAGGGACATCAGTGGGGACACCAGGGAGGGGAGAAAGGTGGGGCCACAAGGAGCCTGGTGGTGACAGCTGGTGGCCTCCGTGTCCCCAACGTCCTCAACGTCCCCAACATCTGCGATGTCCCCAACGTCCCAACTGGTGGTGGGGCCGTGGTGGCCCACCATGTTGGTGTAGGACCTGGTGGCCTCCATGTCCCCAGTGTCCCCAAAGGGTGGTGCGGCCATGGTGGGTAGCCACGTTGGTGCAGGACCTGGTGGCCCCCATGTCCCCAAGACCCTTGATGTCCCCAAGGTCCCCAACTGGTGGTCACGCCATGGTGGGCCACCATATTGGTGTAGGACCTGGTGGCCGCCATGTCCCCAATGTCCCCCGTGTCCCCAACACCCTTGATGTCCCCAATGTCCCCAAAGGGTGGTCATGCCAGAGTGGGCCACCACACTGGTGGAGGACCTGGTGGCCACCATGTTCCCAACGTCCCCCGTGTCCCCAACACCCTTAATGTCCCAAACGTCCCCAAAAGGTGGTCATGCCACGGTGGGCCACCACGTTGGTGGAGAACCTAGTGGCCTCCATGTCCCTGACGTCCCCAAAGGGTGGTCATACCATGGTGGGCTACCATGTTGGAGAACCTGGTGGCCTCCATGTCCCCAATGTCCCCAAAGGGTGGTCATGCCACGGTGGGCCACCACGTTGGTGGAGGACCTGGTGGCCTCCATGTTCCCAATGTCCCCCGTGTCCCCAACACCCTTAATGTCCCCAACGTCCCCAAAGGGTGGTCATGCCACGGTGGGCCACCACGTTGGTGGAGGACCTCGTGGCCTCCATGTCCCCAACGTCCACTGTGTCCCCAACGTCTTTGATGTCCCCATCGTCCTTGATGTCCCCAACACCCTTGATGTCCCCAAAGGGTGGTCGTGCCAATGGTGGGCCACCATGGTGGTGCAGGACCTGGTGGCCTCCGTGTCCCCAAGGCCCTCGATGTCCCCAGTGTCCCCACCTGGTGGCGCGGCCGCGGCGGGCGGCCATGTTGGCGGATGAAGCGGTGCAGGGCCTGCCAGCCCCAGTGCATGATGGGAGGTCTCTCCGCCTTCCCGAAATCCGTCATCATCAGCTCCGGTTCCACCAGCGCCTCCCGCAGGCGTTTCTGGGGATGCAAGCGACCACCCAGTGCCTCCCAGTTCACCCCAGCGACCCCCCAGTGCCTCCCAGTTCACCCCAGCGACCGCCCCAGTATCCATCCTAAACCCCTCCCAGTGCCCCCCAGCATCTCCAAGTGCTTCCCAATGATGTCCCACCACCCCCCAGGACCTCCCAGTATCTCCCAGTGTCCCCCAGTCCCACCACTGGCCCACCAGCACCCTCCCAGTGCCCCCCAATCCCCTCCCAGTGCCTCCCAATGACCTCCCATCATCCTCCCAGTCCCACCCAGTATACCCCCATCCCTTCCCAGTGCCCTCCAGTCCATCCCAATCCACCCCGAGTCCATCCCAGCGCCCATCAGTCTGCCCCCAGTCCCTCCCAGTGCCCCTCAGCGCCTCCCAGTGCTCCCCAGTCTGCCCCCAGTCCCTCCCAGTGCCCCCCAGTCCCTCCCAACCCGACCCCAGTCCCTCCCAGTGCCCCCCAGTCCCCTCCCAGTGCCACTCACGAAGCAGATGTGCTTGGGCATCTTGACCTGGGTGACGATCCCCCCCCGCACGTAGTCCCCGAACCCACTGGTGTCCCCGATGCTGAAGGTGTAGGGCCCTGGGGGGGGGGGGGGACACGGGGACACTGTCACCGAGAGACCCCGGTGTTCGGGGCACCCTATAGAGGAGACCCAGGGATCCGGGGCACCCTATAGAGGGGACCCAGACATGGGGGGCACCCTATAGAAGGGACCCAGGCATGGGGGGGGCACCCTATAGGATGCACCCAGACATGGGGGGGGCACCCTATAGGATGCACCCAGACATCTGGAGCACCCTATAGAAGGGACCAAGGCGTCCGCTGCACCCTATAGAAGGGACCCAGGCATCCAGGGGGCACCCTATAGAAGGCACACAAGCATCTGCAGCCCCCTATAGAAGGGAGCCAGGCATCCGGGGCACCCTATAGAGGGGACCCCAGGCATCTGGGGCACCCTATAGAGGGGACCCAGGTGTCCACTGCACCCTATAGAGGGGACCCCAGGCGTCCACTGCACCCTATAGAAGGCACACAAGCATCTGCAGCCCCCTATAGAAGGGAGCCAGGCATCCGCGGCACCTTATAGAGGGGACCCCAGGCATCCGGGGCACCCTATAGAGGGGACCCCAGGCATCCAGGGGGCACCCTATAGAAGGCACATAAGCATCTGCAGCCCCCTATAGAAGGGAGCCACGCATCCGCGGCACCTTATAGAGGGGACCCCAGGCACCCGGGGCACCCTATAGAGGGGACCCCAGGCACCCAGGGCACCCTATAGCGGGGACCCAGGCGTCCGGTGCACCCTATAGAAGTGACCCCAGGCACCCGGGGCACCCCATAGAGGGGACCCCAGGCACCCAGGGCACCCTATAGTGGGGACCCCAGGCGTCCGGGGCACCCCATAGAGGGGACCCCAGGCACCCGGGGCACCCTATAGGAGGCACCCAGACCCCTAAAAGCCCCTATAGAAAGACCCCAGCCGTCCCAAACACCCTACAGAAAAGCCCTAAACACCCTATAGAAGGGAGCCAGGGTCCCCTCTAGAAGGCACCCGGATCACCCCACAGAAGGGACCCAGCCCCCCAAACACCCCCCCCCCCCGTTAGAAAACCCTTAGATGTCCCCAACGCCCCCCAGAAGGGACTCCAGGCACCCAAGGTCCCCTCTAGAAGGCACCCAGGTGTCCGTGACCCCCCTATAGATGGCAGCCGGGTGTCCACGGCGCCCTATAGGAGGGAGCCAGGACTGACCGAGGACGCGGATCTCCACGGGGCCGCAGCTGTTGAGCTCCTCCATGCCTTCCACCTCGGTGAAGGTGACGAAATCCCCCGTCTCGAAGCCGTGCCGCGCTTCGTCCAGGCACGTCACCTCCCCCGGGCACCCCTGGGTTGTGGGGGGGGACACACACACACAAAAAACAGGGTGCCGAGGTGGGGGTCTAGAGATCTGGGAGACACCCCCCCCCGCCCGCCAACCACGCAGAGGGGACAGGGGGGGTGTCCCCTACCTTGGTGACCATGGAGACCATGGCGCTGAGTGGTTGCTCCCCGTTGGTGTCCGTCACCACCATGTCGTCCCCGAAATCGCAGAAAAGCTGCCTAAAATTTGGGGGGGGGGGGGGCGGGTCAGAGGGAACCCAGGCATCTGGGGGACCCTATAGAAGGCACCCAGGCGTGCAGAGCACCCTATAGAAGGGGCCCAGGCATCCGGAGCACCCTATGGAAAGGACCCAGGCGTCGGGGGCACCCTATAGAGGGGACCCAGGTGTCAGGGGCACCCTATAGAGGGGACCCAGGCATGGGGGGCACCCTATAGAGGGGACCCAGGTGGCCAGAGCACCCTATAGAAGGGACACAAGCATCTGGAGCACCCTATAGAGGGGACCCAGGTGTCGGGGGCACCCTACAGAGGGGACCCAGGCGTGGGGGGCACCCTATAGAAGGGACACAGGCACGTGGAGCACCCTATAGAGGGGACCCAGGTGGCGGGGGCACCCTATAGAGGGGACCTAGGTGGCGGGGGCACCCTACACAGGGGACCCAGGCGTGGGGGGCACCCTACACAGGGGACCCAGGTGGCCAGAGCACCCTATAGAAGGGACACAGGCATCTGGAGCACCCTATAGAGGGGACCCAGGCATCCAAGGGGCACCCTATCGAGGGGACCAAGGTGTCCAGCGCACCCTATAGAAGGGACACAGGCATCTGGAGCACCCTATAGAGGGGACCCAGGTGTCAGGGGCACCCTATAGAGGGAACCCAGGCATGGGGGGCACCCTATAGAGGGGACCCAGGTGGCCAGAGCACCCTATAGAAGGGACACAAGCATCTGGAGCACCCTATAGAGGGGACCCAGGTGTCAGGGGCATCCTATAGAGGGGACCCAGGTGGCCAGAGCACCCTATAGAAGGGACACAAGCATCTGGAGCACCCTATAGAGGGGACCCAGGCATGGGGGGCACCCTATAGAGGGGACCCAGGCGTGGGGGGCACCCTATAGAGGGGACCCAGGTGGCCAGAGCACCCTATAGAAGGGACACAGGCACGTGGAGCACCCTATAGAGGGGACCCAGGTAGCGGGGGGCACCCTACACAGGGGACCCAGGCGTGGGGGGCACCCTACACAGGGGACCCAGGTGGCCAGAGCACCCTATAGAAGGGACACAGGCATCTGGAGCACCCTATAGAGGGGACCCAGGCATCCAGGGGGCACCCTATCGAGGGGACCAAGGTGTCCAGCGCACCCTATAGAAGGGACACAGGCATCTGGAGCACCCTATAGAGGGGACCCAGGCATCGGGGGCACCCTGTAGAGGGGACCCAGGTGGCCAGAGCACCCTATAGAAGGGACACAGGCATCTGGAGCACCCTATAGAGGGGACCCAGGCGTCGGGGGCACCCTATAGAAGGCACCCAGGTGTCCAGGGCACCCTCTAGAGGGGACCCAGGTGTCCAGGAGACCACCCAAAACGGAACCAGGTACCTGGGGCACCCTATAGAAGGCACCCAGGGTGTGGGGGGGGGACACCCTATAGAAGGGGCCCAGCTCACCCGAAAAGCCCACGGGTGTCGGCCACCACCAGCTTGATGCCGCGGCTGTGACAGAAATCCCCGACCCAGAGCTGCTCCTCCAGCGACGAGTTGGTCAGAACCACCACCTGCGCGGAGACAGGCGGCCAGCCCTCTGTGCGCGTCCCCCCCCACCGCCGGGGGCGGGGTGACAAGCGGCCAGACACGGGGACAGAGGGACAGGAAGTGACAGGGGGGCGGGGTGGGTTGTAGGGGGGGGGCGGACGCACAACCGGGCAGACGGACGCCGAATGGGACGTGGAGAGCCTCAGACGCAGAAAATAGGGGGGTGGAGGGGGGGTTGTGGGGGTCCTGGGCGGGGTACAGGGGGTTCGTAGGGGGGTACAGGCGGCCACGGAGGAACAATGAGCCACAGGAAGGTACAGGCGGACGCACAACCGGGCAGACAGACACCCAAACAGGCCCCAGGGGCAGTCGTGGGGTGGCCACCTCTGTCCCAGTGGCATGACTGTCCCCGAGGAGGGGGGACAGGGGGCATTTGGGGGTCCGGCTGTCCCCAGGTGGTGACAGTCAGCCACAGCAGGTACAGAGGTACAGTCGGCCACGTGGAAGACGGTCGGCCGCCCAAATAAATGCCTTTAAGGCTGGTTTGGGGGCAGAAAAGGGGGGCACAGATGGGGTACAGGGACATGTGGGGGGGTATGGGGGATCCCCAGGGGGTGACAGTCGGCCACAGCAGGTACAGTCGGCCACATCAAAGACAGTCGGACGCCCAATTAGGCGGCTTTAAGGCTGGTTTGGGGGGCAGAAAAGGGGGGCACAGATTGGGTGCAGGGACATGTGGGGGGGTATGGGGAGATGTGGGGAGTACGGGGATCCCCAGGGGGTGACAGTCGGCCACAGCAGGTACAGTCGGCCACATCAAAGACAGTCGGACGCCCAATTAGGCGGCTTTAAGGCTGGTTTGGGGGCAGAAAAGGGGGGGCACAGATGGGGGACGGGGACACGTGGGGGGGTATGGGGAGATGTGGGGCGGCAGGGGGAGATGTGGGGAGGTGTGTGGGGGGGGTACAGGCGGTGGGGGTTGTACCTGGAAGGGGGCCAGCAGGTCCTGGCTGAGGGGCTGGCGGGTGCTGGTGACGGCCACGTAGGCGTTGAGCTCGGCCAAGCGGGGCAGCGTGGCCTCCGCCCGGTTCTGCCCCACATCTTCCCTCCCGCAGGTAGAACTTGGGGGGGGGGGGGAGAGGAAGAAGGGGGGGGTCAAGTTAATTAATTATCCTCCAGATTAACTAGTTACCCTGGGGGGGGGGGCACAAGCCTCCTAACGAGCCCCAATAATGTCTCAAGGGAGGGATTAGTTACCCCAGGAGCAGCATTTAGGTCCCCCGGGCAACCCCAATCCCCCCCCAAAATAATCCCTCGTAGCAGCTAATTATCTCCTCAATTAACTAATTACTGCTCCAGATTAATTAATTACTCTGGGGGGGGGCGCACTTAACTCCCCTAAATACCCCCAAACAACAATTCCAGGGATGGATTAATTATCCCAGGAGGGGCATTTAGCTCCCCTAGGCCACACAATCACCCCACAAAATAACCCCTCATAGGGGCTAATTACCTTCCAAATTAACTAATTAAACCCCCTGCATTGGGGGGGGCACAAGCCCCCTAACGAGCCCCAATAATGTCTCATGGGAGGGATTAATTACCCCAGGAGGGGCATTTAGCTCCCCTGGGGCAACCCAATGCCCCCACAAAATCACTTTTTCTACTGACTAATTACAGCCCTAGTTAATTAATCAGCCCCCACATTAATTAGTTATGCTGGGGGGGGGGGTCACCTAACTCCCCAAAAGACCCCCAATAACGCCTCCGGGGAGGGATTAATTACCCCTGAAGGGCACTTAATTTGCCCCAGTCGTGCAAAAACCCGCCCCCTACGGTGCTAACCTGCCCCAGAAGAAAACGCTAATTAACCTGGAGCTGGGGGGGGGGGGGGGGGTAATTAAGCTTGGGGCTTAATTAACTCACCTGGGAGGCGAGGTCAGGCCAGGCAGCGGGTTGGGGGTCATGGAGGGTGACGGATTTGGACCCCCCCCAGCACCAGGTTTTTGGCTATTTCCACTCCCAGACCCCGCAGCCCCGACACCAGGACGTTGGACGTCTGCATCCGCTTCATCGCCTCGTGGCCCAGCACGTACCTGGGGGGGGGCACAAAAAAAAGAAGGGGGGGGGGTCCCCAAATCCTTACAGGCCCCCCAGGGTCTCCTGCGCCCCCCCCCCGCCCGCCCGCCCCCCCCCCGGGCCGTGGAAAGGGCTAAAGGTGTCTGGGAGGGATCCAGGGGGTCTGGGGAGCGCGCCCCCCCCCCCCCCCCCCCCCCCCCCAATCCTTGGGACACCCCCCCCCACCCATGGGCCCCCCCGCCAAGTTCATAGGGACCCCCCCCCAAGCACCCATTAGAGCCCCCCCCCAACGCCCACAGGGGAGCCCCCCCAACACCCCCAGGAGGGACCCAAGGGTCCAGGGACCCCCCCCAATCCATAGGGACCCCTCCAAGCACCCACAGAGCCCCCCCCAATCCATAGGGACCCCCCCAAAGTCTATAGGGTCCCCCCCAACACCCCCAGGAGGGACCCAAGGGTCCAGGGAGCCCCCCCCCCAATCCATAGGGACCCCTCCAAGCACCCATAGAGCCCCCCCCCCAATCCATAGGGACCCCCCCAAAATCTACAGGGGTCCCCCCCCCAACAACCCTAGGAGGGATCCAGGGGACCAGGGAGCCCCCCCCCCAATCCATAGAGACCCCTCCAAGCACCCACAGAGTCCCCCCCCCCAATCCATAGGGACTCCCCAAAATCTACAGGGTCCCCCCCCAACAACCCTAGGAGGGATCCAGGGGACCAGGGAGCCCCCCCCCCAATCCATAGGGATCCCCCCCGACCCATAGGGGCCCCCCCCCCAATCCAATGGGCCCCCCCAAATCCATAGGGTCCCCCCCCCGATCCATAGGGCCCCCCCCACTCACAGCTGGCGGGAGTAGAGCCCCTCATCGATCTCGGCCTCGCCCCCCGTTCTTCGCCATGCCCTGGGGCGGGGGGGACACACACACGGTGACAACGGTGTCACCGGGGGGGGGGGGACAGACACCCCTCGGGGGGACATGGGGGGTGGGGGGGGGACAGCGGGGGGGTGGGGGGGAGGTGACAGAGGGGGTGACAGCGGGTGCTGTCACCCTGGGATGGGGACAGGGACACCTGAGGGGTGATGGAGGGGGTGACATCAAGTGACAGCAGGTGCCATGTCACCTTGGGACGGGGACAGGGACACCTGAGGGGTGTCACCTCGAGTGACACGGGTGACACCAGGTGCCGTGTGACCCTGGGACAGGGACAAGGACACCTACGGAATAATGGAAGGGTGACATCAAGCGACAGTGGGTGACACGGGGTGCCATGTCACCCTGGGATGGGGACAGGGACACCTGAGGGGGTGACATCAAGTGACAGTGGGTGACACCATGTACCACCGGGTGCTGTGTGACCCTGTGATGGGGACAAGGACACCTAAGGGACAATGGAATGGTGACACCAAGTGACAGCGGGGTGACATCGGGTGCCATGTCACCCTGGGATGGGGACAAGGACACCTGAGGGGTGTCACATCAAGTGACAGTGGGTGGCACCGGGTGCTGTGTCACCCTGGGGCGGGGCAGATGGGGGAGTTGACAAACGGGTGGCACCCAGGTGACAACAGGCTTGGCCAGGTGACACTGGGGAGTGGGTAGCAGTAGCTGACAACAGGTGGCACTCCTGTTGGTGGGGGTGGCTCAGAACAGGGAGGACGAGGACCACAGGGGACACATGTCACCCCCAGGTGACAGCCAGGTGGCACTGCGTGACAACCAGGTGACACCAAGTGACAGTCACATTCGCGGGGGTGGCTCTGAGCACCAGAGAGGCGACAACGAGACCAGAGAAAGTGACAGGGCCACCCTGGACGGGGGGTGACAGGGTCACCCAGGGGTGCCGGGGGCCCCCCAGGTGGCAGCTGGGTGACACCAGGTGACATCCAAGTGACACCAAGGTGACACCAGGTGACAGTCACATTCACGGGGGTGGCTCTGAGTGTCAGAGAGATGACAACGAAACCAGAGAAGGTGACTGGGCCACCGCGAGGGGAGGTGACAGGGCCACCCGGGGGGTGCTGGGGGACACCTGGCTGGCAGCTGGGTGACACCAGGTGACAGTGGATGACATCCAAGTGACACCAGGTGACAGCCACATCCGTGGGGGGTGTCTCTGAGCACCAGAGAGGTGACAACGAGACCAGAGAAGGCGACAGGGCCACCCTGGAGGGGGATGACAGGGCCACCCGGGGGGGATGACAGGGGCCACCCGGGTGACAGTGGGTGACACTCACGTTGGCGGGGGGTGATGCTGGGGGACGCGGAGGGGGCGGGGGGCGCGGCTGGAGCCCGTCGGTGGCTCGGACCCGGAGATGCGGCGCTTCTTCGACAGCGGGGAGCTGGACATCTGCGGGGTCAGAGGTCAGAGGTCAGCAGGGGATGTGGGGGGGGACAGCAGGTGACATGCAGGGGGATGGGGGGGTGGCAGTAGGTGACGCTGAGGGTGGTGGGTGACACGGGGTGGCACTGAGGGAGGGTGACCCTAGAGGACGCTGGGTGACAGCAGGGGACACTGGGTGACACACCAGGTGACACCCGGGGGGAGAGAGAGGGACGTTGGGGGATGGATGAGAGGGTGACAATGCGAGAGGCAGCGTGACACGGGGTGACACCAGGGGACATTGAGGGATGGAGGGGGACACTGGGTGACACCAGGGGACACTGGGGGGGGACATGGGGTGACAATGGGACACGGAGGGTGACACCAGGGGATGGATGGTGACACCAGGCGGTACTGGGTGACACACCAGGGGACACTGAGGGGGGACACTGGGTGACACCGAGGGATGGAGGGTGACACCAGGGGACAGAGAGGGACATCGGGGGACAGAGAGGGGGACACCAGGGGACAGTAGGTGACGTTGAGGGACGGAGGGAACACCAGGGGACACGGGGGTGACACTGGGAGAGGGCGGGTGACACCAAGGTGACACCGGGTGATGGAGAGGGGTGGCACTAGGGGACAGTAGGTGATACCAGGGGACAGCGGGGGGGGACACGGGGGTGACAATGGGAGAGGGGAGGGTGACACCCAGGGGATGGAGGGTGACACCAGGGGACCCCAGGTGACACACCAGGGGACACCGGGGGGATGGAGAGTGACACCAGGGGACACACAGAGTGACACCAGGTGACAACTGGCCCCCCCCGCAAGGGACCCAGGCATCCGGGACAGCCCCCTCCCCCCCCCCCCCAAGGGGGGTCCCATTAACGAGATGAGCTCCTATTAACAAGGGTCCTACTAACGAGGGTCCTGGGGGGAACGACCATTAACGAGGGGAATTCCTATTAACGAGGCTCCCCTTAATGAGGGACAATCCTATTAATGAGGATCCTATTAATGAGGCTCCTGGGGGGGGTCCCGTTAATGCAGAAGGTTCTTATTAATGACACGCGTTCATATTAACGAGGGTCCCCATTAACGAGGGGTCCTGGGGGGGGGGTCCCCATTAATAAGGGAGGTTGCTGTTAACGAGGTTCTTGTTAATGATGAAGCTTTCCCGTTAATGACAAAGATTCCCATTAACGAAAATCTGGGGGGGTTCCTATTAACGACGGTCCCATTAATGAGGTTGGGAGTGGTTCCATTAATGAGGGAGGTTCCAATTAATGAGGTTCCAACTAATGAGGGTCCTGGGCGGGTCCCATTAATGAAAGAGGTTCCAATTAACGAGGGGCCCATTAATGAGGGAGGGTCTCATTAATGAAAGTTCCATTAATGAGAGAGGGTCCCATTAATGAGGGAAGTTCCTATTAACAAGGGTCCCATTAATTAGGGTCGGGAGGGCCCACTAATGAGGGGGGGGTCCTATTAATGAGGATCCCATTAATGAGCTGCCGGGGGTGGTGTGTCCCATTAATAAGAAGAGTTCCTATTAATGAGATTTCATTAATTAAAGGTGTGGGGGGAGGGGGGGGGGTCCCATTACCGGGGTCCCCGGGGGTGTGTGTGTGGGTCCATTAACGAGGGGGGCTCCTATTAATGAGAGATTCCTATTAATGAGGTTCCCACTAATCACGGTCCGGGGGTGGGGGTCCCATTAACGAGGGGAGGTTCCATTAATGAGGGACCCGGGGGGGGGCCCCATTACCGGGGGTTCCCCGGGAGGGGGTGGGGTGGGGGGGGTTAATGAGGCGGCTTCCCATTAATGAGGGAGGTTCCCACTAATTAAGGTGGTTCCCACTAATGGGGTTCCATTAATGAGGGTCCGGGGGAGGGGGATTCCCACCACCGGCCCCCCCCGGGGGGGCTTTCTCCCCTCACACCGCCCCCCCCCCCCCCCCCCCCCCCCCCACCCTGAGGGGGGAAGGGGGAGCTCCCCCCAACCGGGGCCGGCTTCCCCCCCAACCGGGGGCCGCCCCCCCCGCCCCGGGGACCCCCCCCCCCCCCATCTCCCCCCACCCTCCGGAGTCCCCCCCGCCCGGCCCCCCCCCCGTATCCCCGCACCAATGATGCTGTCCAGGCCCCGCCGCCGGGTCCCGCCCGCTCCGCTCGGCTCCTCCGCGACAAGATGGGCGGCGGCGGCGGCCCCTTCCTTCCCCCCCGCTCTCCCTCCTCGCGCCCGGCCCCGCCCCCCCGGCGCCCCCCCATTGGCCGCCGGCCCCCGACGCCACGCTCCCATTGGCTGACGCCTCCCGCCCGCCTCCGACGCTGTGACTAGTGTGTGTGGTGGGGGGGGGTTGGGGTGGGGCGCGCGCACCTGGGGGGTGGCCACACCCCCTTCCGCGAGGGGGGGGCGCGCGGCGGTACCCGGATGGATGGACCACGCCCCACTTCCGCCCCCCCCCCGCCCTGCATACGTAATGAGGGGGCGGGGCCTCGTGACACAGCACGGCGCGCGCGGCCCCCGACGGCGGCCAGGAGGGGGACACGGGGGGTCCTATAGGGGGCTATGGGGGCCTCTAGGGAGCTATGGGAGGCCTATGGGGGGCTATAGGGGGCCTATAGAGGCCTATGGGGGGCTATAGGTGGCCTGTTGAGGCCCATAGAGAGCTATAGGGGGCTATGGGTGGCCTATAGGGGCTTATGAGGGGCTATAGCGGGCTATGGGGAGCCTACAGGGGCCTATAAGGGCCCTGTGAGGGGATAGAGAAGCCTATAGGTGGCTACGGGAAGGCTTTGAGGCCTATGAGGGGATATGGGGGGCTATGGGGAGCCTATAGGGGCCTATGAGGGCATATGGGGGGCTATAGGGGGCCTATGCGAGGCCTATAGGAGGCCCATATGGGGCTATGGGAGACCTATAGAGGCCTATGAGGGGGATATAGGGCCCATAAGTGGCAATAGGGCCCTATGGATGGCCTACAGGGGGCTATGGGAAGCCTATGAGAGCATATAGGGGGGCTACAGGGAGCCTATAGGGACCTATGAGGGGATATAGGGGGTCTATAGGAGGGTCAATAGGGGGCTTAAGACGCAACATAGGAGCATATATGGGGCTATGGGGAGCCTATAGAGCCCCGTGTGGGGATATACAATACAGGGCCCCTAGAGGAGTGAATAGGGACCTATGGGGAGCCTATTGGGGGGGGGGGGATACAGCGACCCAGAGAGCCATAGGGGACTATGGGGGGATCTATAGGGGGACTAGAATGGGCTATGGGGCAAGGGTTATAGGGGCCTGTTGCGGCCTATAGGGGCATATAGGGCCTTATAGTGGGCTATAGAGGACCTACAGATGGTAATGGGGGTCTGGGGGGCCCTATAAAGTCATACAGGGGCCTATGGATGTGTGTGTGGGGGGCGTCGGGGCTTATGGGGGGCCTGAGGGGTTGTAGGGGCCTATGGGGGAATCTGTAGGGCCGGGGTAGGGCTATAGCAGCCTATGGGGGGTGGGTGATGGGGGGCCCCTGGAGGGCTATAGGGTGCTATAGGGGCTGGGGGGGGGGGGGCCTGTAGGGGCTCGCTGGGGAGTTATGGGGGAGCCCTATAGCTGCCCAACAGGGACTTGAGGGGCTATAGGGCCCTATGGGGAGGGAGCTGGGGGGCCCTATAGGGGCCTGGGGTGGGGCTATAGGGGGCCATGGGGAGCTATAGGGGGGCTGGGGGGGCGGTGCTTTAGGACACAGGCATCCGGGACCCCCAACCCTCCCCCCCCCCCCCCCAAAAAAAAAGGGGTCCCAGGCATCCGGCCGAGCCCCCAATGCTTTATTCACAGACCCACAGCGGGGACACCTGCCCCTTCCCCCCCCCCCACCCCCGCCAAAAAGGGAACCCAGGGGTCTGGGGGGGGGTGGGGGGGCACCCATGGGGTCCCAGGGGTTCATTCCTCGGGGGGGGGCAGGGGGAGGCGAGCGGGGTCGTAATAGTTGGGGTCCAAGAGGGGCACCCCCCTCTTCTCCCGCTCCCGGATGAGGATCTCGGCTTCCCGGCGGGCCCATTGCTGCAACCTGTGGGGCAGATGTGGGGCGGGTCAGGGGGACCCCCCCCCCCCCCCCCCCCACCCTGGGTGACCCACCCACACCCACCCCCCAGGGACCCGGCCATCCCTATGGACCCCTATAGCTCCCCCCGCCTTCCCCCAGCGCCCCATAGCGCCCCACAGTGCCACCCTATAGCCCCTATATATCCCTCATAGGTTCCTGTGGAGCCCTACAGCCCCACTGGGGGTCTCCTATAGGGCCCTAGAGCCCCTA
This sequence comes from Rissa tridactyla, assembly GCF_028500815.1. Lineage (NCBI taxonomy): Eukaryota > Metazoa > Chordata > Aves > Charadriiformes > Laridae > Rissa > Rissa tridactyla. The sequence continues at coordinate 33,109 of NW_026529610.1, forward strand.
TAGAGCCCCACAGGCCCCTAGAATCCCCCTGTATCTCCCCGTAATGCCCTACAGACCCCCCACACGCCCCCTATATCTCCTCATAGGCCCCTATAGACCCTCCAGAGTCCCCCTGTGAGCCCCCTATATCCCCCCATAGGCTTCTCTAGACCCCCATAGGATTCCTCAGGGTCCCCTATACCTCTCCCTAGACCCCTATAGATCCTCAGAGACCCCTTAAAGGCCTCCTATATCCTCTCAGGACCCCTATAGACCCCCATGCCCCCCTATATCCCCTCAGACACCCCTATAGACTCCCATGGGCTCCCTATATTCTCTCAGAGATCTTTATGGCCCCACTATATCCCATCATAGACCCCTACAGCCCCCCACAGGCCCCCTATAGCCCCTCAGAAACTCCTATAGATTCTTACGTCCCTGCTATATTCTCTCAGAGACCCCTATAGACCCCCACGGCCCCCTTGTATCCCCTTAGAGACCCCTATAGACCCCCATGGGCTCCCTATATCCCCTCAGACACCCTTATGGCTCCGCTATATCCCATCGTAGACCCCTACAGACCCCCACGGCCCCCCTATATCCCCTTACAGACCCCTACAGACCCCCATGGGCCCCCTATATCCCCTCAGAGACCCTTATGGCTCCTCTATATCCCATCGTAGACCCCTACAGATCCCCACAGCCCCCCTATATCCCCTTACAGACCCCTACAGACCCCCATGGTCCCCCTACATCCCCTCAAGGACCCCTATAGACACTCTATATGCCCTCATAGACCCCTACGCATCTCCGGAATCCCTGTAGGGGTCCCCTATATCCCCTCATAGACGCCCACTGCCCCCCTGGGGGCCCTCTATATCCCTTCCTACCCCCCCTATAGGCTTCCCCCAGCCCCCTATAGAGCCCCTAGGCCCCCCCCCCGCCCCCGGCCCCGTCTTTGCCAAGCAGAGAGGAACCCTCCAACGCTCGGGGGGGCCCTCCGAGACCTGAAGACCCCGGGTGGCCCCCCCCCCCCCCCTCCAAGACACATGGGTGCCCCCCTCACCCGTAGTCGGGCATGTAGTGGAGGAAGACGGAGCCCAGGACAATGGCGAGGGAGATGCCGGTGAAGAAAACCGCCCGCATGTTGAGGACGTCAGCATCCGGCTCCGCCGAAAAGCCGTGGTAATCCGGGTTCTGCCAGCACCCAAACACCCGGGTCCCTCCAGGGGTCCCCCCCACCCTCCAGGGGTCCAGGTGGGGAGCACCCAAACTCCCCCCCCCCCCCCCATGCTACCCCCTTTCCCCTCCTGGATGGGCTTTAAGCCCCGCCCCCGCCTCTTAGGCCCCGCCCCCTCCCCAGCCACCCCATAAAAGGTGAGCTGTGCTAAGCCCCACCCCCTGAGATCAGGCCACGCCCCCCACTCTAAGCCCCGCCCACCAATAAGCCCAGCCCGGCCCCGCTGCTGCCATAAGCCCCGCCCCCTTCCACCCTAAGCCACGCCCCCACCTCACACGCCCCATTCATGAGCCCCGCCCCCAACCAATGAGCGCAGGGCAAAGCCCCTCCCACCAGAAGCCCCGCCCCCAGCCGCGCCCATCCAATCAGCGCTGCGCAACCCCAGCCCCTTCACCACGCCGCTCCCCCTCCCGAAGCCCCCCCTCCAGCCTCCCGCCCATCCAATCAGCGGAGCGCAAACCCCGCCCCTTCGCTACGCCCCGCCCCCGCCGCCTTGGCCCCGCCCCTCCCGCCTTGCCCTTGGCCTGCCCAGGCCCCGCCCCCTCCCCCCTAGCCCCTCCCCTCCCACCGCCTCCTAGCCCCGCCCACCTTCCTCTGCGCCACCGCCATGGGCTCCTCCGGGTGGGGGGTCGGCCCCCAACGGCGCCCGGGGCAGGGCCAGGGCTCCCCCCGGCCCCGCCGAGCGGCCCCGCACCCCGACCCGCAGTGCCCCCAGAGCCCTCCGCAGCGCCGCCATCTTCCCGCCGGAAGTCCCGCCTTCCCCCTTCCCCTTTTCCCCCAGCTCCCGCTCCCACCAATCACAGCGCGCCGCCGCCGCGTTCCAGCCAATCACCAGGGAGGGCCTGCGCGGCGTCCCGCCTTCCCGCCTTCAGCCAATCAGAGGCGGTCGCCGGCGCGCTGACCACTCCCCTCGCTCCTTCCCTCAGAGCTGGTCCCGTCCCCCACGGCGGCGCGAACCAATGAGAGGGGCTGATCCGCGGAGTGGCGGGCCTCCGGTCCAATGGGAGCGCCGCGCGGCCGGGCGCGGGCGCGCGGGGCGGGGCGGGCGCGGCGCGGCTGGCGCCATTTTGCCGGTCGGGCTCGGCGGCGGCGGAGCGACGAGGACAGGTCGGGGCCTACCGGCGGAGGGGCGGGGCTTACCGGAGAGGGGCGAGGCTTACCGGGAGCCTGAGAGCAGGCGGGGATTGGCCAGAGGGGGGTGAGGGGGCGGGGCCCGGCGCTGGAGGCTGCCGGAGGGGTGGGGCCTTGTATGCTAATGAGGGGGCGGGGCCTTATCCTCTGGGCTAGGTCCCAGTTCATCCCAGTTCCCTTACAGTGACCCCCCCCAGTTACCCCCCCAGCGCTTCCCAGTACTTCCCAGTACACCTCCAGATGCCCCCCGGTGCCTCCCAGTGCTCCCCAGTGCCTCCCAGAACCCCACCAGGTCATCCCAGTGCTCCCCAGTCCTTCCCAGTGTCCCCTAGTGCCTCCCAGTTGGCTTCCAATGTCTCCCAGTACCCCCCTAGTCCCTCCCAGTGCCCCTCGGTGCCTCCCAGTTGTGCCTCAGTGCCTCCCAGTACCACCCCCCCGCCAGGTCATCCCAGTGCCCCCCCAGGGCCTCCCAGTCTCCCACCAGTTCATCCCAGTCCTTCCCAGTGCCCCCCAGGGCCTCCCGGTTGTCTCCTAGTGCCTCCTAGAGCCCCACCAGGTTATCCCAGTGACCCCCAGTACACCACCAGTTCATACCAGTCCTCCCCAGTGCCCACCAGTGCCTCCCAGTTGTCTCCCAGTGCCTCTCAGTACCCTCCTAGGTCATCCCAGTCCCTCCCAGTGTCCCCCAGTGCCTCCCAGCTGTCCCCCAGTGCCACCCCAGGTCATCTCAGTCCCTCCCAGTGCGTCCCAGTACCACCTGAAGTCATCCCAGTGCCTCCCAGTATGACCCCAGGTCATCCCAGTCCCTCCCAGTGCCCCTTGGTGCCTCCAAGGTGTCCCCCAGTGCCTCCCAGTACCACGCCAGGTCATCCCAGTACCTCCCAGTCCAGCCCAGTTGCCCCCCCAGCTCATTCCAATCCCTCCCAGTGCCTCCCAGTTGCCCCCCAATACCTCCCAGTACCCCTCCAACTCCTCCCAGTCACTCCCAGTTTTTTCCTACCCCTTCCCAGTCCGTCCCAGTTCCCCCAGTCACGCTGTCCCCGACAGGTGCCAGCACCATGGAGTACGAGCGCAGGTAGGGGGGCCCCAAAACTGGAGACCTGGGGGGGGGGGGGGAAGTGACATTTGGGGACCACCAAGGGGCGGGGGGACACACATTTGGGGCCCCTCAAGGGGAGGACAAGATTTTGGGAGATCCCCAAGGGGGGGGTGGGGATATTTGGAGACCATATGGGGGGGACATTGGGGACCCCTGGGGGGGTGGGGGACATTTGGGGACCCCGGGGGGGAGTTGGGGACATTTGGGGATACCATGGGGTGGACATGGGGAGGTGGGGGACATTTGGGGACCCCCGAGGGGGGAGGGGACATTGGGGACCCCTAGGGGGGTGGGGGACATTTGAGGACCCCTGTGGGGGGGGAGGGTTGGGGACATTTGGGGACCCCCCGACGCCTTTCCCCCATCTCTCAGGGGGGGCCGTGGGGACCGGACGGGGCGCTATGGGGGGGCCCCCACCGCCCCTGAAGAAGGTTCCCGTACCCAACGGGATCACGACTATCGCGACATGGATTATCGCGGTTATGGGGGCCCCCCTGAGGGACCCCCAGCCTCGGGGACCCCCCCGCAGGTGGGTGCTGGATGCCTGGGTGCCCCCTCCAGATACTTGGGTGCCCCCCCCGGACTCCTGGGTGCCCTGAGATGGGGGTCATGGGGGGGTTATGGAGGGGGCAGGTATTGGGGGTCACCCCTGAGTTGGTGCTGGGGTCCTCCTGGGTGACCCCCCCACACCTGAGTCCCCCCCAGACACCTGGGTGCCCCCCCAGACTCCTGGGTGCCCTGAGATGGGGGTCATGGGGGCGGTATGGGGGGGGCATGTATTGGGGGTCACCCCTGACGTGGGTGCTGGGGTCCTCTTGGGGTGCCCCCCCAACGCCTGGGTCCCCCCCAGACACCTGGGTCCCCTGAGATGGGGGGAGGGGGGATTATTGGGGGGGGCAGGGTCACCCCTGAGGTGGGTGCTGGGGTCCTCCTGGATGCCTGGGTGCCCCCCTGGACCCCTGGGTCCCCCGTCCAAACACCTGACCCCCTCTTCCCCCCCCCCCCCCCACCCAGGCCTCCTACGAGGGTTCGGAGCCCCCCCGGAAGCGGGACCCACCCCCGGCACCCCCTACCTTACCCTTTGGTGCCGATGGTGACTACCGGGACCAGGATTACCGGCCTGAGGCGGCCGAGGAGGAGCCGCGGGCCAGCACCATCGTCATGCTCCGCATGCTGCCGCAGGCTGCCACCGAGAACGACGTAAGCCACGCCCCCTTTTTGGGGGGGAGGGGGGCGCTGGCCCTTTAAATCCCCCCCCAGCCTTGGGGGCGGGGGGGTGGGGGCAGTTTGGGCTCCCTCGGGCTGGCCTTGGCCACGCCCCCTTGCCGTGGCCACTCCCCCACATAGCCACGCCCCCCGTGGCCACGCCCCCTTATCCAAGCCCCGCCTTTTTTGGGGGGGTGCTGGTCCTTTAAATCCCCCCCATAACCGCCTTGGGAGGGATGAGCCACGCCCCCTTGCCTTGGCCACGCCCCTCCTCAGCCACGCCCCCCGGGTCCTCCCCAATAGAGTGCCCTGGGGAACTATGACCACGCCCCCTTGTCTCAACCCCGCCCCCTTTCTGTCAAGCCACACCCCCTTCCCCTCAAGGCCACGCCCCCTCCTGGGTACCTGCTTCCCTAATGCTGGGGCTCAGGATCACGTGGGTCCCCACAAACAGCCGTATCTCCCCCAAATGCCTGGGTGCCCCCCAGTCCCCTGGGTGCCCCCTTACTCCTGGGTGCTCCCCGCAGTCCCCTGGGTCCCCTCTGTCCCCTGGGTCCCTCCCCGACCCGTTTTGAGGGCTCCTGGGTGGGGGGCGAATGGGTTTGGGGGGTGTCCCAGCCACCCTGCTCTCCCCGGACGCCTGGGTGCCTGGGTCCTTGGGTGCCCCCCTGGGGTGCCGGTGTCCCTCTGACGCTGGGTGTCCGCCCCCTTTCCCCCCCCAGATCCGAGCGCAGCTGCAGGCGCAGGGAGTGCAGCCCCGTGAGGTGCGACTGATGCGCAACAAGTCCTCAGGTGAGCCCGGACCCCCGGGACCCCTTTTGGGTGGGTGGGCGTGGGGCACCCCGACCCTTGGGTCCCCTTTGGTGTGTGTGGGGGGGGGCACCTGGATGCTTGAGTCCCTTATGGGGTGGGGTGAGGGAGCACCAGGCCACCCAGGTCCCTTTTTGAGGGGCACCCACCCACCTGGGGTTCTTGGGAAGAGCAGTGAGTCCCCACCATACTCGTGCTGGGGAGCACTCAGTGGTGCTGGTTCCATCCCTGGGTCACTTAAGGGTGTTGGTGCCATCCCCTAGGGGCACCCAGGGGTGCTGCACCAGATTTGGGAGGCAGCCAGGGGTGCTGGTGTCATCTCTAGGGGTACCCAGTGGTGCCTTTTTCCCCCCAGGGACACCCATCCTCTCCCTAGGGGCACCCAGGGGTGCTGGTCCTGTCCCCAAGGGGCACCCAGGGGTGCTGCGCCAGACTTGAGGGGCACCCAGGGGTGCCGTTCCTCCCCCCAGAGGTACCCATCCTCTCCCTAGGGTCACCCAGGCGTGCTGGTCCCATCCCCAGGGGCACCTAGCGGTGCTGGTCCTCTCCCCAGGGGCACCCAGGGGTGCCGTTCCCTATGCCAGGGGCACCCATCCTCTCCCTAGGGGCACCCAGGGGTGCTGGTTCTATCTCTAGGGGCACCCAGGGGTGTCAACCTCATCGCCAGGAGTGCTCGTGGCAGATTTGGGAAGCACCCAGGAGTGCTGGTTCCATCCCCAGGGGCACCCAGGGGTGCTGTGCTGGACTTAGGGGGCACCCAGGGGTGCTGGTCCCCACCCCAGGGGCACCCAGAGGTGCCAATGCCATTCCCAGGGAGCACCCTGGGGTGCCCGTCCCCTCTCCAGGAGCACCCAGGGGTGCTGTGCCAGGCTTGGGGGGCACCCAGGGGTGCCTGTCATCTCCCCAGGGGCACCCAGGGGTGCCAGTCTTGTCCCTAGGGAGCACCCAGGGGTGCTGCGCCGCACTTAGGGGGCACCCAGGGGTGCCCATCCCCTCTCTAGGAGCACCCAGGGGTGCTGGTCCTGTTCCTCGGGGCACCCAGGGGTGCCAGTCCCCTCCCCAGGAGCACCCAGGGGTGCTGACCCGGCCCCAGGGGCACCCAGGGGTGCCGGTTCTAGCTCTAGGAGCACCCAGGGGTGCTGGTCCTGTTTCCCGGGGGCACCCAGGGGTGCCCATCCCCCTCCCCAGGAGCACCCAGGGGTGCTGCTCCCATGCCTTGGGGGCACCCAGGGGTGCCAGGCCCGTACCTGGGGGCACCCAGGGGTGCCCACCCCCTGCCTAGGAGCACCCAGGGGTGCTGACCCACAGCCCATGGAGCACCCAGGGGTGCCAGTCCTCTCCCCGGGGGCACCCAGGGGTGCCTGTCTCCTGCCCAAGGGGCACCCAGGGGTGCCGGTCCCTTCCCCAGGAGCACCCAGGGGTGCTGGTCCCCTCCCCAGGGGCACCCAGGGGTGCCGATCCCGTTGCCTGGGGGCACCCAGGGGTGCCTGTCTTCTGCCCGAGGGGCACCCGGGGGTGCCAGGGCTGCATTGGGCAGCACCTGGGGGTGCTGGTCCTGCCCTCAGGAGCACCCAGGGGTGCTGTGCCCTACCCAGGGGACACCCAGGGGTGCCCCTATTCTATCTAGGGGGTCCCAGGAGCACCCATAAGGGCTCATAGCCTACGTAGAAAGTCCCAGAGGGATTTCAGAAGCACCCACGGGTGCCCATACCCAACTCAGGACATCCAAGAGGGGTTCCAGAAGCACCCATGGGTGCCCATACCCAGCCTAGGGAGGTCCCAGGAGCACCCATGGGTGCTCATATCCAGCCCAAGGTGTCCTGGGGGGATGCTAGGGGCACCCATGGGTGTCTATACCCAACCCACGAGTTCCCAGGGGATGTCCATCCCTTACTGAGGGGGTCCCGGGACCACCCATGGGTGCCCGTCCTCACCCCAAAGTGTTCTGGGGAGTCCCAGGAGCCCCTATAGGCGCCCGTACCCAAACGTGGGGGGTCCCAGGAGCACCCATGGGTGCCTGTATCCATCTTTGGGCGTCCCAGGAGGCACCCATGGGTGCCCACGCCCACCCCATTGGCTCCCAAGGGACACCCATACCCCAGACTGGGGGGCGAGGGGGGGGGAGGGTGGGGGCACCCATGGGTGCTCTCCCTGACCCCCCCCCCCCCCCAACCCCCACCCCCATTTCCAGGTCAGAGCCGTGGCTTCGCCTTCGTGGAGTTCCACCACCTGCAGGACGCGGCGCGGTGGATGGACGCCAACCAGGTCCCTCCTGCACGACGGGGTGGGGGTGGGGGGGGGGTGGGGGGGGGTTTGGGTGCTGGGGTGCACACCCCCCCCCCCCCCCGAAATGGCTGGGTCCCTTCTGCGGTCGTTAACTGGGGTTTAATGGTCTGTACTGGTGGCGCGGAGGGCTGGGTCGGCGTCTTCTCGTTCATGGCGGCACTCTCGTGCGAGACCCTCGTGCGTCCTCGTGCGAGACCCTCGTGCAAGATGCTTGTGCATGACCCTCATGTGAGACCCTTGTGCAGCCTTGTGCAAGAGCCTCACGCGAGACCCTTGTGCGCGACCCTTATGCAACACCCTTGTGCACCCTCGTTCACAACCCTCGTGCGAGACCCTTGTGCGTCCTCGTGCGAGACCCTTGTGCATGACCCTCACGTGAGACCCTTGTGCACCCTTGTGTAAGATCCTCGTGCGAGACCCTTGTGCACAACCCTTATGCGACACCCTCGTGCGAGACCCTCGTGCGAGATCCTTGTGCAGCCTCGTGTGAGACTTTGTGTGAGAGCCCTGTGTGAGACCCTTGTGAGATGCTTGTGCACGCTCATGTAAGACCCTTGCGCGAGCTCTTGTGCCAGCATCGCACGTGGCCTTTGCGTGTCCCCGTGCGAGACCCTCCTGCGAGACCCGTGTGATGTCCACGTACGAGACCCTCGTGTGAGGCCCTCGTGTGAGGCTCTTGTGCGAGCTCTTGTGCCGGTGTCACACGTGGCCTCTTTGCGCAGCCTCATGCGAGATCTGAGGCCCTCGTGCACCCTCGTGCGAGACCCTCGTGTGAGGCCCTTGTGTGATCCTTGTGTGTGACCCTCATGCACCTCGTGCGAAACCCTCGTGCAAGCCCTTGTGCGACGGGACCTGTGCTTGTTCTTCATGTGTGACCCTCGTGTAAGACCCTCCTGTGACCCTCGTGTGAGCTCTTGTGCACCCTCGTGCGAGAGCTGTGAGACCCTTGTGCACCCTCGTGCGAGCCCTGGTAGAAGCCCGGGTGTGCTCTTGTGCGAGCCCCGGTGCTTGGGTGGGTGTGAGCCCTCGTGACCCCTCGTGCAAGCCCTCATGCGAGCCCTAGCGTGAGCTGCGATGGCCGTGCGAGCCCTGGTGCATCCTGGTGTGAGCCCTGGTGCAAGCCCTGGTGCAAGCCCTGGTGCGAGGGATGTGTGAGGGGGGTGCAAGCCCCGGTGCGAGCCCTTGTGACCCCTTGTGCGAGCCCTGGTGCCTGCCAGTATGAGCCCTGGTGTGAGGTCTCACACCGCCTCGTGCAAGCCCTGGTGCGAGCCCTCGTGTCCTTCTGGTGTGAGCCCTGCTGTGAGACCTTGCGCCCTCGTGCGAGCCCTGTGTGAGCCCTCGTGCAAGTTTGGTGAGCGGCCTTGTGTCCCCTCGTGCAAGCCCTGGTGCCTCCCGGTATGAACCCTGGTGCGACGCCTTGTGCGAGGCCTTGTGCTATCTCGTGCAAAGCCTGGAGTGACGCCCTCGTGCGAGCCCTTTGTGAGCCCTGGTGCCCCCCAGTGTGAACCCTCGTGCGAGCCCTCGTGCCTCTTGCTGCGAGCCCTTGTCTGAGCCCTCGTGCGAGCCCTGGCGTCCCCTGGTGTGAAAGCCATGTGAGGGTGGGTGTGAGCCCTCGTGCGAGCCCTCGTGCCCCTCCCCCCATGCGAGCTCTGGTGCAAAAACTTCGTGTGAGCCCTCGTGTCAGCTCTGGTGGCCTCTGGTACGAACCCTGGTGCAAGCCCTGGTGCGAGCCCTCGTGCCTGTCCTGGTGCAGTCTGGTGTGCCCCTCTCGTGCAAGCCCTCGTGCAAGAGCCACGCGAGAGTGGGTGCAAGGCCTGGTGCGAGCCCTCCTGCCTGCCTTGTGCGAGTCCTCGTGCAAGCCCTGGTGCTCCCCCCACGAGCCCCGGTGCGAGCCCTGGTTTGATCCCTCGTGACCCCGTCGTGCAAGGCCCCGTGCGAGTGCTGGCGTGCCCCGCTATGAGTCCTGGTGCGATTCCTGGTGGGATCCCTCCTGCCGCCCTTGTGCGAGCTCTCGTGCGAGCCCGGGTTCCCCCCTGGTGCCCGCCTCATGCAAGCCCTCGTGCGAGCCCTGGTGCCCCCCCTATCAGCCCTTATGTGAGCCCTGGTGCCCCCCTTGGTGCCCCCCCGGTGTCCCTCTGGTGCCCCCCTCGTGCCAGCCCTCGTGCGAGCCCTGGTGCGAGCGTGTGTTGTGTGTCCCCCCCCTCCCAAGCAGCAGGGGCTGAGCCTGTTGGGGCAGCGCGTCTCCCTCCACTACAGCGACCCCAAGCCCAAGATCAACGAGGACTGCTCTGCGCCAAGGTGGGGGGGGGGCACTGGGAGGGACTGGGAGGGTCTTATGGGGGTCCTGGGGGGGTCCGGGGGGGGGGGATTGGGCGGTCTGGGGGGGGTTATGGGGGTCTTGGGGGGGGATTGGAGGGTTCTGGAGGGAATTAGGGGGTTTGGGGGGGTTTATGGGGGTCCTGGGGGGGAGATTAGGGGGTCTGGGGGGGGTTAAGGGGGTCTTGGGGGGGGATTGGGGGGTCTGGGGGGAAATTAGAGGGACTGGGGGGGGGGTTTATGGGAGTCCTGGGGGGGGATTAGGGGGTCTGGGGGGGGTTAAGGGGGTCTTGGGGGGGGATTGGGGGGTCTGGGGGGGGTTATGGGGGTCTTGGGGGGGGATTGGAGGGTTCTGGAGGGAATTAGGGGGTTTGGGGGGGGTTTATGGGGGTCCTGGGGGGGGATTGGGGGTCTGGGGGGGGTTATGGGGGTCCTGGGGGGGGGGGGCATTAAGGATGTGAGGGTCTCATGGGGTTTATGGGGGTCCTGGGGGGGAGATTAGGGGGTCTGGGGGGGGTTAAGGGGGTCTTGGGGGGGGATTGGGGGGTCTGGGGGAAATTAGAGGGACTGGGGGGGGGTTTATGGGAGTCCTGGGGGGGGATTAGGGGGTCTGGGGGGGGTTAAGGGGGTCTTGGGGGGGGATTGGGGGGTCTGGGGGGGGTTATGGGGGTCTTGGGGGGGGATTGGAGGGTTCTGAGGGAATTAGGGGGTTTGGGGGGGGTTTATGGGGGTCCTGGGGGGGAGATTAGGGGGTCTGGGGGGGTTAAGGGGGTCTTGGGGGGGGATTGGGGGGTCTGGGGGGAAATTAGAGGGGACTGGGGGGGGTTTATGGGAGTCCTGGGGGGGGATTAGGGGATCTGGGGGGGGTTAAGGGGGTCTTGGGGGGGATTGGGGGGTCTGGGGGGAAATTAGAGGGACTGGGGGGGGTTTATGGGAGTCCTGGGGGGGGATTAGGGGGTCTGGGGGGGGTTATGGGGGTCCTGGGGGGGGGGGGCATTAAGGATGTGAGGGTCTCATGGGGTTTATGGGGGTCCTGGGGGGGAGATTAGGGGGTCTGGGGGGGGTTAAGGGGGTCTTGGGGGGGGATTGGGGGGTCTGGGGGAAATTAGAGGGACTGGGGGGGGGTTTATGGGAGTCCTGGGGGGGGATTAGGGGGTCTGGGGGGGGTTAAGGGGGTCTTGGGGGGGGATTGGGGGGTCTGGGGGGGGTTATGGGGGTCTTGGGGGGGGATTGGAGGGTTCTGGAGGGAATTAGGGGGTTTGGGGGGGGTTTATGGGGGTCCTGGGGGGGAGATTAGGGGGTCTGGGGGGGGTTATGGGGGTCCTGGGGGGGGGGGGGCATTAAGGATGTGAGGGTCTCATGGGGGTTATGGGGGTCCTGGGGGGGAGATTAGGGGGGTCTGGGGGGGTTAAGGGGGTCTTGGGGGGGATTGGGGGGGTGTGGGGGGAAATTAGAGGGACTGGGGGGGGGTTTATGGGAGTCCTGGGGGGGGATTAGGGGGTCTGGGGGGGTTAAGGGGGTCTTGGGGGGGGATTGGGGGGTGTGGGGGGAAATTAGAGGGACTGGGGGGGGGTTTACGGGAGTCCTGGGGGGGGATTAGGGGGTCTGGGGGGGTTAAGGGGTCTTGGGGGGGGATTGGGGGGTCTGGGGGGAAATTAGAGGGACTGGGGGGGGTTTATGGGAGTCCTGGGGGGGGATTAGGGGATCTGGGGGGGGTTAAGGGGGTCTTGGGGGGGGATTGGGGGGTCTGGGGGGAAATTAGAGGGACTGGGGGGGGGTTTATGGGAGTCCTGGGGGGGGATTAGGGGGTCTGGGGGGGGTTAAGGGGGTCTTGGGGGTCTGGGGGGAAATTAGAGGGACTGGGGGGGGGTTTATGGGGGTCCGGGGGGGGGATTAGGGGGTCTGGGGGAGGTTTATGGGGGTCCTGGGGGGGGGGATTAAGGATTTGAGGGTCTCATGGGGGTTATGGGGGTCCTGGGGGGGAGATTAGAGGGTCTGGGGGGGGTTAAGGGGGTCCTGGGGGGGGTTAGGGGGTCTGGGGGGGGTTAAGGGGGTTTTGGGGGGGGATTGGCGTTCTGGGGGAGGTTTATGGGGGTCCTGGGGGGGGGGGATTAAGGATGTGAGGGTCTCATGGGGGTTATGGGGGTCCTGGGGGGGAGATTAGGGGGTCTGGGGGGGGTTAAGGGGGTCTTGGGAAATTAGAGGGACTGGGGGGGGTTTATGGGGGTCCTGAGAGGGGATTAGGGAGTCTGGGGGTCTCATGGGGGTTATGGGGGTCCTGGGGGGGAGATTAGGGGGTTTGGGGGGGGTTATGGGGGTCCTGGGGGGGCATTGGGGGGTTCTGGAGGGAATTAGGGAGTTTGGAGGGGGTTTATGAGGGTCCTGGGGGGGGATTATGGGGGTCTTGGGGGGGATTAGGGGGTCTTGGGGGGAAATTAGAGGGACTGGGGGGGGCGGTTATGGGGGTCCTGGGAGAGGATTAGGGGGTCTGGGGGAGGTTTATGGGGGTCCTGGGGGGGGGATTAAGGGTCTGAGGGTTTTATGGACGTTATGGAGGTCCTGGGGGGGGATTGGGGGGTCTGGGGGGGGTTTATGGGGGTTTTGGGGGGGGATTAGGGCATCCTGGGGGGAAATTAGAGGGACTGGGGGGGGTTTATGGGGGTCCTGGGGGGGGATTAGGGGGTCTGGGGATCTCATGGGGGTTATGGGGGTCCTGGGGGGGATTAGGGGGTCTGGGGGAGGTTTATGGGGGTCCTGGGGGGGGGATTAAGGGTCTGAGGGTCTCATGGGGGTTATGGGGGTGCTGGGGGGGAGATTAGGGGGTTTGGGGGGGTTTATGGCAGCCCTGAGGGGGGATTAGGGGGTCCTGGGGGGAGTTATGGGGGTGTTTTGGGGGTCCTGGGTGGGGGATTAGGGGTCTGGGGGGGTCCTGGAGGGTTTTGGGAGGGTCCTGGGGGTGTTTTGGGGGCTTCTAGGGGGGTTTAAAGGGGTCTTGGGGAGGATTTGGGGGTCCTGGGGGGGCGGGGTTAGGGGGATCTGTGGGGGGGTCTTGGGGGGATTTGGGGGTCTGGGGTGGGGGGGGCAGAGCATTTTGGCGTCTAACGGGGTATTTTTGGGGGGGGGGCAGTGTGGGGTGCAGAATTTCAAGCGGCGGGAGAAGTGCTTCAAATGCGGCGTTCCCAAAGCTGGTGAGTGGCCCCAAAACCCCCCCCTTTCACCCCAAAAACCCTGGGCTGTCCCCCCCCCCCCGCACCCCATCGAGACTCCCTTAAACTGCCCCAAAAATACTCCTTTCGCCCCCAAAATACCCCTCAAAAAAACGCTGCTGGAGAGGAATTTCGAGGGGGGGGGCGGGAATCGGGGGATTTGGGGGGGGAGGTTATGAATTTGGGGGTGCAGGTGGGAAACTTGAGCGGCGGGGGGGATTTTGGGGTTGAACCCCCCAAATATGGGGCTCTACCGCCCGATTTAGGGGTCCCGCCCCCCAAATTTGGGGCCCCACCCTGCATTTTTCGGGTCCCACCCCCAATTTTGGGTTTCAACCCCCCAATTTTGGGGTCCAACCCCCCAGATTTTGGGGTTTGCCCCCCAAATTCGGGGTGCTATCTCCCAAATATGGGGCTCAACCCTCTGATTTGGGGGTTCCCCCCCCAATTTTGGGTCCCACCCCCCGATTTTGGGTTCAACCCCCCCCAATTTTGGGGTTCACCCCCGCATTTTTGCGGTCCAGCTGCTGACCTTGGCGGGGGGGGGGGGGGGTGGGTATTTTTTGGGGTGCAGAAGCGGAACAACGAGGTCCAGGGGGGCCCCGCCCGGAGCTGGTCCCGGGGGGAGGGGGGCTTCTCCCCCTCCCCCAACCTTATGCCCCCACCCTGGGGGGGCCCCTGGGGGGGCCCAAAGTGGGACCGAACCCGGAGCTGATAACGCCAATGACAGTGAGTTTTGGGGGCGGGGGGGGGGAGTTTGGGGGTTGATGTGGGTCCGGGGGGGGGTGGGGGGGCTCCAGGGAGGGAATGTGGGGGGCTAATGGGGGTCCCGGGGGGGTTATGGGGGTCCTGGGGGGAGCTATGGGGGGTTACGGGGGTCCGGTGGGGGGTTATGGGTAGGTCTGGGGGGGGGCTTATGGGGGGTCCTGGGGCGGGGGGGGGAACCTGGGTACCCCTCTGTGGCTACCTGAGTCATCCCCCCCCATCTGGGGGCCCCCTTGGCTACCTGAGGGAACCCCTGACCACCTGGGGGACCCCTTGGCTACCTGAGGGACCGCTTTGGCTACTGCTTTTCATTTCTAATCCCTCCTCGGTGCCCCCCCGATCACCTGGGGTCCCCCCAGCTGTCTGCGTCCCCCCCCTTTTGGCTACTCGGATGCCCCCCCCCCCAGCCACCTGGGGGACCCCTTGACCACCTGGGGGACCCCTTGGCTACCTGAGGGACCCCTTTGGCTACCTGCCTTTCATTTCTAACCCGCCCCTTTCCCCCCCTCAAACACCTGCGTCCTCCCCAGATCCCTTCATTCCCCCCCCCACCCCCCCCCAACAGGGTGACGCCTGGGCTACCTGAGGGACCCCTTTGGCTACCTGCCTTTCATTTCTAACCCCCCCCCCAAACACCTGGGTCCCCCCAGCTCCCTGTTCCCCCCCTCCTCTTTGGCTACTTGGGTGCCCCACCTCCACCACCTGGGGGACCCCTTGGCTACCTGAGGGACCCTTTTGGCTACCTGCCTTTCATTTTGGACCCCCTCTCCCCCCCCATCACTAGCCATCATCCTGCGGAACCTGCACCCCCAGAGCAGCCTGGAGTCCATCCTGGCCGCCCTGGCCCCTTTCGCCGCCCTCTCGGCCGCCAACGTCCGCGTCATCAAGGACCGACAGACGCAGCTCAACCGCGGCTTCGCCTTCGTCCAGCTGGCCACCATCGTGGTGGGTGGCCCCCCCCACCCCCCCACTTCTATAGGGTGCCCTCCCCCCACCCGCGTGCCTTCTATAGGGTGCTCTGCATGCATCAGTGTTCTCTGTAGGGCGCCCTGGACCCCTGGCTGCTTCCTATAGGGTGTTCCGGATGCCTGGGTGCTTTCTATAGGGTGCCCCGCGTGTCTGGGTGCTTTCTATAGGGTGCCCCCCCACACTTGGGTACCCTCTATGGGGTGCTACAGGTGCCTTCTATAGGGTGCTCTGGATGCTCGGGGGCTTTCTGAAGGGGGTCCCAGGTGCATGGGTGCCTTCTACAGGGGGGCACGGACACCTGGGCGCCTTCTATACCATCTCCTAGATGGGTGGATCCCCTCTATAGGGTGCCCCCCTCATCCAGCTCCCTTCTATAGGGTGCTCTGGATGCCTGGGTGCTTTCTATAGGGTGTCACGGACGCCTGGGTGCATCTTATAGGGTGCTCCCTATGTCTGGGTCCCTTTTATAGGCTGCTGTGGGTGCCTGAATGCCTTCTATAGGGTGCTCTGGACACCCGGGTGCTTTCTATAGGGTGCCCCCCACGCCTGGGTCACTTCTATAGGGTGCTCCGGATGCCTGGGTGCCTTCTATAGGGTGCCCTGGACACCCAGGTGCCTTCTATAGGGTGCCCGCTGTGCCTGGGTTCCTTTTATAGGCTGCTGTGGGTGCCTGAATGCCTTCTATAGGGTGCTCTGGACACCCGGGTGCTTTCTATAGGGTGCCCCCCACGCCTGGGTCACTTCTATAGGGTGCTCTGGATGCCTGGGTGCCCCCCCCCGAGAGATGTGGGTCCCTTGTGGGGGGGTCCCCAGATGCCTGAGTCCCTCACGGCGGGGGAGGGGGTCCCTGGACGCCCGGGTGCCCCCCAGGACACCTGGGTCCCTTCTGGGGGGGGGGGGTCCTTGGATGCCTGGGTGTCCCCCCCAGACGCCTGAGTGCCTTGTGGGGGGGGGGGGTTCCCAGATGTCTGGGTGGGCCCCCTGCGGGCGCTTGGGTGTCGTGTCCATCCCCCCGCTCCCCGCAGGAGGCCTCCCAGCTGCTGCAGATGCTGCAGGCCCTGCACCCCCCCCTGCACATCGACGGCAAGAGCATCAACGTGGAGTTCGCCAAAGGCTCCAAGCGGTGAGGCCACGCCCCCCCCGCCCCCCAGGTCCCACCCCCGAGCCCCGCCCCCACCCCATAGACCCCACCCCCTGCCCTTAAATCCCACCCCCCCAGCACCCCTCGGTGGGTAGAACCCCTCTGGGGGGGACCTCAAGCCCCGTCCTCTGGCCCCAAGCCCCGCCCTCACCCTAGCAAGCCCCGCCCACACCCCATAGGCCACGCCCACAACCCATAGGCCATGCCCCCTGCCCTTAAATCCCGCCCCCCAGCACCCCTCAGTGGGTAGAACCCCTCGGGGGGGGCGGCCTCAAGCCCCGCCCCCAGGCCCTAAGCCACACCCCCACCCCAGCAAGCCCCACCCACAACCCGTAGACCCCGCCCACAACCCATAGGCCATGCCCCCTGCCCCTAAATCCCGCCCCCCGGCACCCCTCAGTGGTTAAAATCCCTTAGGGGGGCCTCAAGCCCCACCCCTAAGCCCCGCCCTACCCCAAAACCACGCCCACAAGCCCCAAGCCACTCCCCCTGCCCCGAGGCCCCGCCCCCCAGCCAAGCTCAGCCAATGGAGCAGCTCTAGGGGAGACCCCTAGGCCCCGCCCCCTGCCCCAGGCCCTGCCCCTCTAAGCCGCACCCCCTGACGAGGCCCCGCCCCCAGGGAGGTGCAGGGGGCGGGGCCAGGGGAGGGCACGCCCCGTGCCAGCGCTGCTTCCGTGGCCTCGACTGCCATCGCCGCCGCCCAATGGGCGCTCTCCCAGGTGGGCGGGGCCGGGGGGGCGGGCCAATGAGGGAAGGGGTTGGGGAAGGCCTTGGAAGCTGGGGGCGGGGCTTGGAAAGCTGGGGGCGGGGCCTTAATGGAGGGGGTGGGCTTAGGTTTGGGGGCAGGGCTTAGACTAAGTGGGCGGGGCTTGGGGGCCTGGGGGCGGGGCTTGGGTTGGGCGGGGCTTAGGACCGGGGTGGGGTTGTAAGGGGGCGGGGCTTTGGAGTCAAGGGCGGGGCTTAGATCGGTTGGGGAGGGCTTAAGACCTGGGGGTGGGGCTTAGGGTGGGTGGGTGGGGCTTAGGACCTGGGGCGGGGTTTTAAATGACTGGGCGGGACTTGGGGACCTGGGGGCGGGGCTTGGGGGACCTGGGGGCGGGGCTTGTGATCTGGGGGTGTGGTTTAGTGCGGGCGGGCCTTTCCCGGTGGGGGCGTGTCCTGACACGGCCCCGCCCCCTTGTTTCAGGCGGCCCCGGGGGGGGGCGAGAGCACGTGGGCGGGGGGGGAGGAGCCTGCCGCCGACTTCGGCGCCTTCTACCAATCGGAGGAGCCCTTTGCCGGCCCTGCCCCCTCCCTCTACGGCGCCGCCTACGTCAAAGGCCCCGCCCCCCCCGGCCCCGGCCCCGCCCTCGCAGGCCCCGCCCCTGCCAAGGCCGATGGCCCCGCCCCTGGTGAGTGGCCCTGTACGGGGGGACCCGGGTTGGGGGGCACCCTATAGGAAGGAGCCAGGTATCTGGACCACCCTATAGAAGCGACCTAGATGTTGGGGGGCACCGTATAGAAGGGATCCAGGTGGGGGGGGGGCACCCTATAAAGGGGGCCCGGGAAGAGGGAACACCCTATTGAAGAGACCCACATACGGGGGGCACCCTATAGGGAGCACCCAGCTATCGGGGGCACCCTATAGAAGGGACCCATGCGTGGGGGGCACCCTATAGAGGGGACCCAGGAAGGGGGGGCACCCTATAGAAGGTACCCAGGAGTCTGGGGCACCCTATAGAGGGAACCCAGATGGGGGGGGCGCACCATATAGAGAGGACCCAAGAAGGGGGGGCACCCTATAGAAGGGACCCAGGTGGGGTGGGGGCACCCTATAGAGAGCACCCATACCTTGGGGGGGGGCACCCTATAGCTCTCTGCCCCCCTCCCTGCAGGCACGGAGGAGCCGACGGTGCCGGGCTTGGACCCCACGGCGGGGGGGGGGAGGGGGGGGCACCTTCCCTCGCCCCCCCTCAGGGGCCCCCCCCTTACCCCTCCCCCGCTGCCGACACCCCTGCCACGACCCCCCCAGGAGCCCCCCGCCCCGGTGGGTCCCCCATAAAATAAGGGGGGGGAGGGGGGGGCACGACACCTTAAAAGAGGGGGGGGACATGCCAAAAAATGGGGGGGAGGCCAAAATTGGGGGGGGACCCAAAAATTGGGGGGGGGTAAAACGGGGTGGGGGACCCCAAAAATTGGGGGGGGGGCAAATATCGGGGGTGGGTGAAAAAGGGGGGGAACCCAAAAAGCTGGGGGGATGCCAAAAATAGGGGGGGGGGGGCTCAAATTTGGGGGGGGTCCCCAAAAGTTGGGGGGGAAGCAAAAGTTGGGGGGGGGACCTAAAGGTTGGGGGGGGAGTCCCCAAAATGGGGGGGGCAGAAGGGGGTGGGAGACCCCAAATATTGTGGAGGAACCCACATTTGGGGGGGGGGACCTAAAAGGTTGGGGGGGGAGTCCCCAAAATGGGGGGGGCAGAAGGGGGTGGGAGACCCCAAATATTGTGGAGGAACCCACATTTGGGGGGGGGGGCGTTTGGGGGGGGGGCTAAAATTTAGGGGGTGGGCCAAAATTGGGAGGGGGAGTCCCCAAGAATTGGGGGGGGGGGGGTGTGTTTGAAAATGTTGGGGGGGGGCCCAAAAGTGGTGGGGGGGGGAACCCAAAAATGGAGGAGAAGGCCAAAAAAGGGGGGGGGTGGGGGTGGAACTGATTGGGGGGATTTTCGGGGGGGGGGGAGTAATTTTGGGGTGCTCCCCCCCCGCCCCCCCCGCCCCACCAGACCTACACGGGGTCCCTCAAGGCCGAGCCCCCCAACCTGACCCCCAGCGGGCCCCCCCCCGGCCCGCCCCCCCCAGCTCCGAGCCCTATGGCCAGTATCGTGAGTCGGCGGGGGGGGGGAGGGGGATCCTGGGGGGGCTTTTGGGGGGGTCTGGGGGGGGGGGTTGGGGGGGTTTATGGCTGTTTTGGGGGGGTCCTGGGGGGGCTTTTTGGGGGGGGGGTGTCTGTGGGGTTTGGGGGGGGTCTGGGAGGGGGTTTGGGGGTCCTGGGGCAGTTTTGGGGGGGGGGGGTCGGAGGGAGGTTGGGGTGGTTTTGGGGGGGGTGTGGGGGGGGGGGGAGTTAGGGGCCGGGGGGGGGTCCTCGGGGGGGGGTCCTGCAGGGTTTTGGGGGGGGGGAGAGTTGGGGGGGGGGTCTATGGAGGTCCTGGGGGGGGTTGGGAGGGGTTTATGGAGGTCCTGGGGGGGGGGGGGGGTTTGGGAGGAGTTGGAGGATTTTGAGGGGGGCCCCCAATTTTCAGGGGGGGGGGGTCCCAAAATTTTGGGGGGCGCCCCCCCTCCTTTTTTTTGCCCCCCCCCCCCCCCCGCAGCGGTGCCGGACGTCTCCACTTACCAGTACGATGAGACCTCGGGCTACTACTACGACCCCCTCACTGGCCTCTACTACGACCCCCACTCCCAGGTTGGGGGGGGGCGGGGGGGGGTGGTGGGGGGGTGGGTTTGGGGCCCCCCCCCCCCCCCCCAACAGGTCCAATTTTGGGCGAAAAAACGGCAGTTTTGGGGTTAAAAACCTCCTTTCAAGGCTGCGAGGGGCTTTTGGGGTGAAAAACAGGGATTTTGGGGGCGTGGAAGGGGGTATTTGGGGGGGAATTGAGTGGTTTTGGGGCCCAGGAGCCCATTTTGGTAGTCCAAGGTCTGATTTTAGTGGTCCCGGGCTGATTTTTGGGCTGCGGGGGCCAATTTTGGTAGTCCAGGGTCTAATTTTGGTTGTCCATGGGTAAACTTTGATGGTCCTGGGGCCAATTTTGGTGGTCCAGGGTCTGATTTTAGTGGTCCGGGGGTCAGTTTTGGTGGTCCAGGTCTGCTTTTGGTGGTCCCAGGGCTGAATTTTGGGGTCCTAGGGACAATTTTGATGGTCTAGGGCCTGATTTTGGTGGTCCTGAATCCAATTTTGGTGGTCCAGGGTCTGATTTTAGTGGCCCGGGGGTCAGTTTTGGTGGTCCAGGGTCTGATTTTGGGGGTCCCAGGGCTGATATTGGGGGTCCTGAGCCCAATTTTGGGGGTCCGGGGGTCTGATTTTAGTGGTCCGGGGGTCAGTTTTGGTGGTCCTGGGCTGCTTTTTGTGGTCCCGGGGCCAATTTCGGTGGTTCAGGGTCTGATTTTAGTGGCCCGGGGGTCAGTTTTGGTGGTCCCAGGGCTGAATTTTGGGGTCCTGGGGCCAATTTTGGTGGTCCAGGGCCTGATTTTGGTGGTCCTGAATCCAATTTTGGTGGTCCAGGGTCTGATTTTAGTGGCCCGGGGGTGAGTTTTGGTGGTCCCGGGCCAATTTTGGTGGCCCAGGGTCTGATTTTGGGGTTCCAGGGCTGATATTGGGAGTCCTAAGCCCAATTTTGGGGGTCCGGGGTCTGATTTTAGTGGCCCGGGGGTCAGTTTTGGTGGTCCAGGGGCCTGTTTTGGTGGTCCCAGGGCTGAATTTTGGGATCCTAGGGCTAATTTTGGTGGTCCAGGGCCTGATTTTGATGGTCCTGAATCCAATTTTGGTGGTCCAGGTCTGATTTTAGTGGCCCGGGGGTCAGATTTGGTGGTCCCGGGCTGCTTTTCGTGGTCCCGGGGCCAATTTTGGTGGTCCGGTGTCTGATTTTGGGGGTCCAGGGCTGATATTGGGGGTCCTGAGCCCAATTTTGGGGGTCCGGGGTCTGATTTTAGTGGTCCGGGGGTCAGTTTTGGTGGTCCTGGGCTGCTTTTTGTGGTCCCGGGGCCAATTTCGGTGGTTCAGGGTCTGATTTTAGTGGCCCGGGGGTCAGTTTTGGTGGTCCCAGGGCTGAATTTTGGGGTCCTGGGCCAATTTTGGTGGTCCAGGGCCTGATTTTGGTGGTCCTGAATCCAATTTTGGTGGTCCAGGGTCTGATTTTAGTGGCCCGGGGGTGAGTTTTGGTGGTCCCGGGGCCAATTTTGGTGGCCCAGGGTCTGATTTTGGGGTTCCAGGGCTGATATTGGGAGTCCTAAGCCCAATTTTGGGGGTCCGGGGTCTGATTTTAGTGGCCCGGGGGTCAGTTTTGGTGGTCCAGGGGCCTGTTTTGGTGGTCCCAGGGCTGAATTTTGGATCCTAGGGCTAATTTTGGTGGTCCAGGGCCTGATTTTGATGGTCCTGAATCCAATTTTGGTGGTCCAGGGTCTGATTTTAGTGGCCCGGGGGTCAGATTTGGTAGTCCCGGGCTGCTTTTCGTGGTCCCGGGGCCAATTTTGGTGGTCCGGTGTCTGATTTTGGGGGTCCCGGGGCTGATATTGGGGGTCCTGAGCCCAATTTTGGGGGTCCGGGGTCTGATTTTAGTGGTCGGGGGGGTCAGTTTTGGTGGTCCAGGGGCCAGTTTTGGTGGTCCAGGGCTGAATTTTGGGATCCTAGGGCTAATTTTGGTGGTCCAGGGCCTGATTTTGATGGTCCTGAATCCAATTTTGGTGGTCCAGGGTCTGATTTTAGTGGCCCGGGGGTCAGATTTGGTGGTCCCGGGCTGCTTTTCGTGGTCCCGGGGCCAATTTTGGTGGTCCGGTGTCTGATTTTGGGGGTCCCAGGGCTGATATTGGGGGTCCTGAGCCCAATTTTGGGGGTCCGGGGTCTGATTTTAGTGGTCCGGGGGTCAGTTTTGGTGGTCCTGGGCTGCTTTTTGTGGTCCCGGGGCCAATTTCGGTGGTTCAGGGTCTGATTTTAGTGGCCCGGGGGTCAGTTTTGGTGGTCCCAGGGCTGAATTTTGGGGTCCTGGGGCCAATTTTGGTGGTCCAGGGCCTGATTTTGGTGGTCCTGAATCCAATTTTGGTGGTCCAGGGTCTGATTTTAGTGGCCCGGGGGTGAGTTTGGTGGTCCCGGGGCCAATTTTGGTGGCCCAGGGTCTGATTTTGGGGTTCCAGGCTGATATTGGGAGTCCTAAGCCCAATTTTGGGGGTCCGGGGTCTGATTTTAGTGGCCCGGGGGTCAGTTTTGGTGGTCCAGGGGCCTGTTTTGGTGGTCCCAGGGCTGAATTTTGGGATCCTAGGGCTAATTTTGGTGGTCCAGGGCCTGATTTTGATGGTCCTGAATCCAATTTTGGTGGTCCAGGGTCTGATTTTAGTGGTCCGGGGGTCAGTTTTGGTGGTCCCGGGCTGCTTTTCGTGGTCCCGGGGCCAATTTTGAGTGGTCCAGGGTCTGATTTTGGGGGTCCCAGGGCTGATATTGGGGGTCCTGAGCCCAATTTTGGGGGTCCGGGGTCTGATTTTAGTGGTCGGGGGGTCAGTTTTGGTGGTCCTGGGCTGCTTTTCGTGGTCCCGGGGCCAATTTCGGTGGTCCAGGGTCTGATTTTAGTGGCCCGGGTGTCAGTTTTGGTGGTCCAGGGGCCAGTTTTTGGTGGTCCCGGGCTGCTTTTCGTGGTCCCGGGGCCAATTTTGGTGGTCCAGGGTCTGATTTTGGGGGTCCCAGGGCTGATATTGGGGGTCCTGAGTCCAATTTTGGTGGTCCAGGGTCTGATTTTAGTGGTCCGGGGGTCAGTTTTGGTGGTCCAGGTCTGCTTTTGGTGGTCCCAGGGCTGAATTTTGGGATCCTAGGGCCAATTTTGGTGGTCCAGGGCCTGATTTTGGTGGTCCTGAATCCAATTTTGGGGGTCCGGGGTCTGATTTTAGTGGTCGGGGGGTCAGTTTTGGTGGTCCAGGAGCCAGTTTTGGTGGTCCAGGGCCTGATTTTGGTGGTCCCGGGGCCAATTTTGGCACTCCGGGGGGTGTTTTGGGGGGGCGTGGGAGCTGGTGTCCCCTTTTTGGGGTGCCCCCCCCCGACATCTCCCCCCCCCCCCCCCCCCAGTACTACTACGACGCGGGGGCTGCCCAGTATCTCTACTGGGACGGGGAACGACGCACCTACCTGGCGGCCCCCTCCGCCGAGCCCCCCCCCGGCCCCCCCCGGCCCCCCCGGGCCCCCCAAGGAACCCAAGGACAAGAAGGAGAAGCACAAGACCAAGACGGCTCAGCAGGTCAGCACCCATGGGTGCTACCTCCCCCCCCCGCCCGCCGAACCCCCCCTCCATGGCACCCTGAGGGGTCACAGGACCCCCCTGCCCCCCAATAGCACCCCTGGGTGCCTATAGACCCCAATAGCACCCGTGGGTGCTGAAAGACCCCCCCCCATAGCACCCATGGGTGCCCATAGAGCCCCCCCAATAGCACCCATGGGTGCTCAAAGACCCCCTCCCATAGCCCCCGTGGGTGCTCGAGAGGACCTGGGGATCCCAAAGACCCCCGCCAGTAGCACCTATGGGCGCTCAGAGACCCCCCCCAAAAGTGCCCCCCTTAGTCCCCGCCGGCACCCGTGGGTGTTCGGGAGACCCCCGGCGGGCACCCATGGGTGCTCTTAGACCCCCAGGAGATTCCGTGGTTCTCCACCCACCCTACGGTTCTCCACCTCCTGCAGTGGCCCCCCTGGGTGCCCCCCAACCCAATAGCACCCCATGGGTCCCTCATAGACCTCAGCAGCACCCGTGGGTGCCCGTAGCCCCCCAGCAGCACCCATGGGTGCTCCCCCCCCCCCCGCAGATCGCCAAGGACATGGAGCGGTGGGCGCGCAGCCTCAACAAGCAGCGGGAGAGCGGGCGCAGCGCCGGGGCCCCCCCCGCCCCCCCCGCGAGGACGAGCGGCGCGAGGCGGCTGCTGCCGACGCCGGCTACGCCATCCTGGAGAAGAAGGTGGCACCCATGGGGTGCTGGGGGGGGGGGCTTTATGGGGGGGGGGGTTAAGAGGAGTTAGGGGTGCTAAGGTGGGGGGCTGGGGGTGCCGTGGGGGTGCTGGGGGGGGCTGTGGGTGCCAGGGGGGACTGGGGGGGGGGGGGCTACCGGGGGGGTTATGGGTGCTATGGGGGTGCTGGAGGAGGGGGGCTATAGGTGCTGGGGGGGGGGGGCGCTATGGATGCCATGGGGTGCTGGGGGGGGGCTATAGGTGCTGGGGGGGGCGCTATGGATGCCATGGGGTGCTGGGGAGGGGGTTATAGGTGCTTGGGGGGGGGCGATGGGTGCCATAGGGTGCTGGGGGGGGCTATAGGTGCTGGGGGGGGGGTGCTATGGATGCCATGGGGTGCTGGGGGGGGGCTATAGGTGCTGGGGGGGGCGCTATGGATGCCATGGGTGCTGCGGAGGGGGGTTATAGGTGCTTGGGGGGGGGCAATGGGTGCCATAGGGTGCTCAGGGGGGGCCATAGGTTCTGGGTAATGCTATAGGGTGCTGGGGGGGGGGCGCTATGGATGCCCCAGGTGCTGGGGGGGGGCTATAGGTGCTGGGGGGGCGCTATGGATGCCATGGGGTGCTGGGGGGGTGTTATAGATGCTTGGGGGGGGGCGATGGGTGCCATAGGGTGCTGGGGGGGGGCCATAGGTTCTGGGGGATGCTATAGGTGCTGGGGGGGGGCACTATGGATGCCATGGGGTGCTGGGGGGGGCTATAGGTGCTGGGGGGGGGCGCTATGAATGCCATGGGGTGCTGGGGGGGGGGCTATAGGTTCTGGGGGATGCTATAGGTGCTGGGGGGGGGCGCTATGGGTGCCATGGGGTGCTGGGGGGGGGGGTTATAGGTGCTTGGGGGGGGTGATGGGTGCCATAGGGTGCTGGGGGGGGGTACCATGGGGTGCTGGGGGGGGGGCTATAGGTGCGGGGGGGGGGCCTATGGGTGCCATAGGATGCTGGGGGGGCGGGTTATAGGTGCTTGGGGGGGTGGTGTGTGTGCTATGGGGGGGGGCCTATGGGTGCCATGGAGAAGTTATAGGTGCCATGGGGGGGGGGGGCTCCGGGGAGGGCTCTGGGTGCCATGGTGGGACCCCATGGGTCTCCACCACCCACCCCCCCCTCAGCACCCCCATGGGTGCCCCCCCTGACGCCCCCCCCCCCGTCCCCCCCCCCCGCAGGGGTGCCCTGGCCGAGCGGCAGCACCCCCCCATGGAGCTGCCCAAACTGGTGGGCGACGAGCGGCTGGTGAGATCCCCCCCCCCCCCCAAGGGTGCCTGCACCCATGGGTGCCCCCAACCCCCCTCCCCCTTCGTCCCCAAAATCCTGGGTCTCCCCCCCCCCCGACTTCTGGGTGCCCCCCCCCCTAAAACCCCCAGCTCCCCCCTGCCCCAAACCCCTCCAGGTCCCTCTTCAGTCCCCCCAGTCCCCCCAGGACCCCTTTAAACCCCCCCAGTGCCCCCCCAACCCCCCCAAAACTCCTCCAGGACCCCCCCCAGTCCCCCCAGGACCCCTTTAAACCCCCCCAGTCCCCCCCCAACCCCCCCCAAACCCCTCCAGGACCCCCCCCAGTCCCCCCAGGACCCCTTTAAACCCCCCAGTCCCCCCCAAACGCCCCCCAAACCCCTCCAGGACCCCCCCCAGTCCCCCCAGGACCCCTTTAAACCCCCCCAGTCCCCCCCCAAACGCACCCCAAACCACCCCAGGACCCCCCCAGTCCCCCCAGGACCCCTTTAAACCCCCCCAGTCCCCCCCCAAACGCACCCCAAACCACTCCAGGACCCCCCCAGTCCCCCAGGACCCCTTTAAACCCCCCCAGTGCCCCCCCAACCCCCCCCGAAACCCCTCCAGGACCCCCCCCAGTCCCCCCAGGACCCCTTTAAACCCCCCCAGTCCCCCCCCAAACGCCCCCAAACCCCTCCAGGACTCCCCCCAGTCCCCCCAGGACCCCTTTAAACCCCCCCAGCCCCCCCCAAACCCCCTCCAGGACCCCCCCAGTCCCCCCAGGACCCCTTTAAAACCCCCAGCCCCCCCCAAAACCCCTCCCAAACTCCCTCCAGGACCACCCCCAGTCCCCCCAGGACCCCTTTACACCCCCCCGTCCCCCCCAAAGCCCCCCCAAACCCCCCCAGGACCCCTTTAAACCCCCCCAGTCCCTCCCCAAACGCCCCCCAAACCCCTCCAGGACCCCCCCCCAGTCCCCCCAGGACCCCTTTACACCCCCCCGTCCCCCCCAAAGCCCCCCAGCTGCCTCCAGGACCCCCCCCAGTCCCCCCAGGACCCCTTTAAACGCCCCCAGCCCCCCCCAAACCCCCTCCAGGACCCCCCCAGTCCCCCCAGGACCCCTTTAAAACCCCCAGCCCCCCCCAAAACCCCTCCCAAACTCCCTCCAGGACCACCCCCAGTCCCCCCAGGACCCCTTTACACACCCCCCGCCCCCCCCAAAGCCCCCCCAAACCCCCCCAGGACCCCTTTAAACCCCCCCCAGTCCCCCCCCCAAATGCCCCCCAAACCACTCCAGGACCCCCCCAGTCCCCCCAGGACCCCTTTAAACCCCCCCCAGTCCCCCCCAAAACCCCCCAGGACCCCCCCAGTCCCCCCAGTTCTTCCCAGAAGCCCCTTAAACCCCCCCCAACCCCCCCCCCGCCCCCGCAACCCATCTAAACCCCCCTTTTTTTTTTTTCTCTTCCCCCGCCCCCCCTTCCCAGAGCCCCCCCCGGGGCCTGGTGGCCGCGTACAGCGGGGAGAGCGAGAGCGAGGAAGAGGGGGAGCGGGGGGGGCGGGGGGGGCCCCGAGCGGCCGGGGGAGCCCCCCCTCACCGACTGGCACAAACTGGCCTGCCTCCTCTGCCGCCGCCAGTTCCCCAGTAAGGAGGCCCTGCTCCGCCACCAGCAGCTCTCCGGCCTCCACAAGGTAACCAACCCCCCCCCAAAATTCCCTATTGCCCCCCCCCCCGAAAAAAATTTGAGGGAATTCCCCCCCCCCCCCCCCGGCAAGGTGTCGGGGACCCGCTTCCGGGGCTGGAAATGGCACTTAAAAGGGGGTTGGGGGCTCTTTAAGAGGGTTTGGGGGATGTTGGGGTCCCACTAAAGGTTTTAGGGGACCCCCCCACCCGATTTGGGGGACCCCCCCCTTGAGAAATTGAGCCCCCCCCCCCCCCCCCAAAATTTGGGGGGGGGCACCCGAGATGGTGGGAACCCCCTTCGCGGGCTGGAAATGGCACTTAAAGGGGGGGTTGGGGGCTCTTTACGGGGGTTTTGGGACCCCCTGATTTGGGGGACGCCCCCCCCACACACACACTTTGGGGGTCTTGGGGCCCCCCCCCCCAAATTTTGGGGACACCCCCTCACCCGATAACGGGGTGTCATGTCCTGTGCTCCCGCCCCCCCCCCCCCCAACAGCAAAAACCTGGAGCTGCAGCGCCGGAGCCACCCGCCCCCCCCCGAGGGGCTGGAGAGGGGGGACATGGAGGTTGGGGGGGGGACACCCGTGGGAGCTGGGGGGGGGGGAGAGTGGGGGGGCATTTATGGGTGCGGGTGGGGGAGAACTTATGGGGTGCGGGGAGGGGGTCATCTATGGGGGTGGGGTGGCACCCATGGGGCTGGAGGGGGGGCACCTATGGGTGCGGGGGGACACTTATGGGTGCGGGGGGGGACACTTATGGGGTGCTGGGGAGGTCATCTATGGGGTGGGGGGGGGAACCCATGGGGCTGGGGGGGCATCTATAGGATGCTGGGGGCGGTCATCTATGGGGTGGGGGGGCATGTGTGGGGCTCTGGGGGGCACCTATGGGTGTGGGGGGGGGCCAATGATGGGGTGCTGGGGGGACTCTGGTGGGGGCACCCATGGGGGGGCACTTATGGGGTGCTGGGGGGGTTATTTATTGGGGGTGGCACCTATGGGGCTGGGGGGGGGGGGGCTCTAAGGGGGCACCCATGGAGGGGGGGGCACGTATGGGGTGCTGGAAGGGCACCTGTGGGTGCTATGGGGGGGCTTCTTATGGGGCTGAGGGACCCCCAT
>NW_026529610.1:61471-86520 GCF_028500815.1 Rissa tridactyla
GGGTGTTAACCCGGACGCCTGAGTCTCCCCAACACCTGGGTGCCCCCCCCCCCCAGGCTCTTGCCCCCCCCCCCTCCCCCAACGCCTCGGCCCCCCCCCCAAACACCTACCCCCCCCCCCCAACACCTGGGACCCCCAACACCTGTTCCCCCCCCCCCCCCAACACCTGGGCCCCCCCCCCCAGGCTCTTGCCCCCCCCCCCCCCCCCCAAACCCCTGGGTCCCCCCAAACTCCTCAGTTCCCCCCCCCCCCCCCCGAACCCCTGCTCCCCCCCCAGCGAACGCCTGGGCCCCCTCTGGCCCCCCCCCCCCCCCCCCCGCAAAACCCCTGGTCCCCCCTAACACCTGGGACCCCCCAAACTCCTGGGTCCCCCCAGGCTCTTGCCCCCCCCCCCCCCCCAAACCCCTGGTCGTCGTCCCCCCCCCCACCACACCCCCCAAAACCCTCCCCTCCCCCGAACCCCTGGTGTCCCCCCCACCCCAACCGCTGCCCCCCCCCCCCCCCCCAACACCTGGGTGCCCCCAAACTCCTGGGTCCCCCCCCCGGGGCCACCTGGGTGCTGCTGGGCGTGGCCACGGCGGGGAGCGTGGCCTCTCCAGGCCCCTCCCACCCCCTCAGGCCTCCTCGGGGGGGGGGGGGGGGGGGGGCCGGTGTGAAGGCCTCGGGGAGGTGGGGGGGGGGGGGGGGGGGGTGTTTCCCGTGGGGGTTCTCCCGTTACCGGCTCAGCGGCGCGGGGCCTCCCAGAAATCCTCGGCCATGGCGGGGCCGGGCCCGACCCCGCGGGGGGCTCCGGTGAGCGGGGAGTGGGGGGGGGGGGTGTGTGTGTGGGGGGGGGGGGGGGGCGCCGGGCCGGGAGCGGGGGCCGGGGCGGGCGGCGGCGGCGGCGGCGGCGGGAGGCGGTGAGGCAAGATGGCGGCGGCGGGCGGGGCTTGGCGGCGGGCGGGGCTTGGGGGAGAGGGGGCGTGGCTTCGCGGGGAGGGGGCGGGTCTTCATCAGGAGGGCGGGGAGGGGCGGGGAAGGGGCGGGGCTTCAG
Source organism: Rissa tridactyla (assembly GCF_028500815.1). Classification (NCBI taxonomy): domain Eukaryota; kingdom Metazoa; phylum Chordata; class Aves; order Charadriiformes; family Laridae; genus Rissa; species Rissa tridactyla. The sequence continues at coordinate 62,505 of NW_026529610.1, forward strand.
GAGGAGGGGGCGCGGCTTCGGGAGGTGAATAGGGTTGGGGGGAAGGGGGCGTGGCTTCGGGAGAGGGGGCGTGGCTTCGGGAAGTGAACAGGGTTTGGGGGGGCGTGGCTTCGGGGGAAGGGGCGTGGCTTCGGGAGGTGAATAGGGTTTGGGCGGGGAGGGGGCGTGGCTTCGGGAGAGGGGGCGTGGCTCCGGGAAGTGAATAGGGTTTGGGGAGGGGGCGTGGCTTCGGGGGAAGGGGCGTGGCTTCGGGAGGTGAATAGGGTTTGGGCAGGGGAGGGGGCGTGGCTTCGGGAGAGGGGGCGTGGCTTCGGGAAGTGAACAGGGTTTGGGGAGGGGGCGTGGCTTCGGGAGAGGGGGCGTGGCTTCGGGGGGTGGGGGGCGTGGCTTCGCGGAGGCGTTTGGGCGGGGGCGTGGCCTTGAGGGGAGGGGGCGTGGCTTCGGGAAAGGAGGGCGGGGGGAGGCGGGGCTTCGTGAGGAGGGGCGGGGCTTCGAGGAAAGGAGGGGGCGTGGCTTCGGGAGGGCCACGCCCACAAACGGGGGAGGGGGGATATGGGGGGGGTCCCGGGCACCTGGGGGCCTCTAGAAAGAAAGGGGGTGCCCCCCCCACCCCCCCCCCCCCTCGCAGGGACCCACGCTGGGGTCACCTGGGGGTCACTCCAGGGTCACTTGGGGGTCACATGGGGGTTACTCGGGGGTTACTTGGGGGTTACTCGGGGGTTACTCCAAGGTCATGTTGGGGGTCACTGGGGGGATACTCCAGGGTCACTTTGGGGGCACGTTGGGGTCACTCAGGGGCTACTCCGGGGTCACATTGGGGTTACTCGGGGGTTACTCGGGGGTTACTCCGGGGTCACTTGGGGGGTCACTCGGGAGTTACTCCAGGGTCACTTGGGGGGCACGTTGGGGTCACTCAGGGGTTACTCGGGGGTTACTCCAGGGTCACTTAGGGGTCACGTTGGGGTTACTCCAGGGTCACTCGGGGGTTGCATTGGGTTTTACTCAGGGGTTACTTGGGGGTTACTCGGGGCTTACTCCAAGGTCATGTTGGGGGTCATTCGGGGGTCACTCCAGGGTCACTTGGGGGGCACATTGGGTTTTACTCGAGGGTTACTCCAAGGTTGTGTTGGGGGTCACTCAGGGGTTACTCCAGGGTCACTTGGGGGGCATGTTGGGGTCACTCAGGGGTTACTCCAGGATTACTCTGAGGTGCCATTGGGGTAACTCGGGGGTTACTCTGAAGTTCCTGGGGGTTTACTCCAGGGTTACTTGGGGGTTACTCGGGGGCTGCCCTGGGCTTACTCTGGCGTTACTCCGGGGATACGCTGGAGGTTACTCAGGGGTTACTCCAGGCTTGTGTATCGGTTACTCAGGCGTTACCACAAGGTTACTCAGGGGAAGTTGTGTGTGTGTGTGTGTTACTTCGCTGTTACTCACAGGATACCCCAAGGTTACTCGGGGGTTACTCATCGGTTACCCCGGGGGGTGGCTCAGCCGTTACTCCGGGGTTACTCCGGGGTTACTCCGGGGTTACTCAGTGTTACTCGCCGCTTGGTCCGGGGTTACCCCCAGGATGGGGTTGGGGATAGGCTGGGGTTACTCCGGCGTTACTCCGGCGTTACTCCAGGGTTACTCCGGGGTTACTCCGGGGATACTCGGGGGGGGGGGTTTTCTTCGCGGTTACACCTCACTCGGGCACGTTTTACACCACCTTACGCAGCGGTTACACCCCCCCTCGGCTCCCGCCTCGCGCCCGGCGTCCTCCAGATTTACCCCCGGCTTTACCCCCGCCTTACCCCACGTTTACACACACTCCGCTTCGGGTTTACAGCCCCGTTACTCCGGATTTACACACGCGTTACTCCGGATTTCAACGCGCTTTACCCCTGGGCTTACACCCTTTTTACCCCCGGTTTACACCCGCTTTACTCTGGACTTACACCATGCTCCACCCTTTACTCCGGGTTTACACCCACCTTACTCCAAATTTGCAGCCACTTTACCCCAGGTTTACACCCTCCTTAGTCTGCATTTACACCTTCTTTACTCCAGATTCCCCCCCCTTTCACTCCAGATTTACACCCCCAGTACTCCAAGTTTACACCCACGTTACTGTGGATTTAACCACGCTTTACCCCGGGCTTACAGCTTCTTTACTCCGGATTTACACCCCCCCATTACTCTGGGTTTACACCCCCCTTTCCTCCAGGTTTACCCCCCCCCCGTTACTCTGGATTTACACCCCAGTACTCCAGCTTTACACCCACTCCACCCCGAGTTTACACCCCTTTTACCCTTGCTTTACACCCACTTCCCTCTGGGTTTACACCCCCACCTTACTCCAGATTTACACCCCCTTTACTCCAGATTTACCCACTTTGCCCTAAGTTTACACCCCCTTTACCACAGGTTTCCACCGCTTTTACTCCAGATTTACACCCTCATTACTCTGGGTTTACACCCGCCCTTTCCTCCAGCTTTACACCCCCCCCCCCCCCCGTTACTCCGGATTTACACCCCAGTACTTAGCTTTACACCCCCTCCACCCCAAGTTTACACCCCTTTTACCCTCGGTTTACACCCACTTCCCTCCGGGTTTACACCCCCCCCTTACTCCAGATTTACACCCCTTTTACCCTAAGTTTACACCCTCTTTACCACAGGTTTCCACCCCTTTTACTCCGGATTCACACCCTCGTTACTCTGGGTTTACACCCCCCTTTTCCTCCAGGTTTACCCCCATGTTACTCCAGATTTACACCCCAGTTACTCCAGCTTTACACCCACTCCACCCCGAGTTTACACCCCTTTTACCCTCGGTTTACACCCACTTCCCTCGGGGTTTACACTCCCCCTCCCTTACTCCAGATTTACACCCCCTTTACTTCAGATTTCCACCACCTTTACCCCAAGTTTACATTCTCTTTACCCCACGTTTACACCCCCTTTTCCGCACCTTCCCTCCCCCCCCCCCCTTTTACTCCAGGTTTACCCCCGCGCTACTCCGGATTTACACCCCAGTTACTCCAGGTTTACACCCACTTTATTGGGGGGGGCCCCCTGGCGTCGGGGGGGGTGGGCGTGGCCCGGGGCGGGTCAGGGGTCAAAGGTCGTCGGAGGGTCCTGGAGACCCTGAAGCTCCCGCAGGCCCTGGGGGGGGGGGGGGGAGGGGCACAGGGTCATGGGGGGGGTGGGGGGGGTGGGGGGGGCGACCCCTCCCCCCACCCCAGGGGGTCCCCGACCCCAAACTGGGGGGATCTTGACCCAAACTGGGGCTCCCCGCTTACCTCCAGCACCAGCCGGATGTGGGCCCGGATCTTGGCCCCGTCCCTCGTCAGCGATTGGCTGAGCCTGCGGAAGGGGCGGGGCTTCAGGAGGAGGAGGAGGAAGGGGCGGAGCCTCCCCCCCTGGGGGCGTGGGCCTGGGCGGGCGGGGGGGAGGCATGACCACCCTTATTTGGTCATGGGGAGCCTCCTTCCCGCGCTGGGAGGGGCGGGGCTTAGGGCAAAGGGGAGGGGCTTGGTACAAGGGGGCGTGGCCTAACGGGGGGCGTGGCCTAACGGGGGCGTGGGCTTTGTGGGGGGCGTGGCTTATCGAGCCAGGGGTTTCCTCCAGCCATTGGGGGGGGGAGAAATGGGGGGGTGGGGCCTTATGGAGGGGGCGTGGCCAGGCCTGGGGGGCGTGGCCTCGCCGTGGCGGCGTGGCCTCGCCGTGGGGGGCGTGGCCTCACAGTGGGGGCGTGGCCTGGGGGGGCGTGGCTTAGAGAGCCAGGACCTTCCTCCAGCCCAAAATCGGGGGGGGGGAGAATCAGGGGGTGGGGCCTTCTAGAGGGGGCGTGGCCAGGCCTGGGGGGCGTGGCCTCGCCGTGGGGGCGTGGCCTCGCCGTGGGGGCGTGGCCTTTGTGGGAGGGCGTGGCTTAGAGAGCCAGTACCTTCCTCCAGCCCATATTGGGGAGGGGGGGGGAACGGAGAATCAGGGGGTGGGGCCTTCTGGAGGGGGCGTGGCCTCGCCGTGGGGGGCGTGGCCTCACAGTGGGGGCGTGGCCTTGGGGGGGCGTGGCTTAGAGAGCCAGGACCTTCCTCCAGCCCATATTGGGGGGGGGGGGGAGAATCAGGGGGTGGGGCCTTCTGGAGGGGGCGTGGCCTCGCCGTGGGGGGCGTGGCCTCGCCGTGGAGGGGGCGTGGCCTCGCCGTGGGGGCGTGGCCTTAGTGGGGGGCGTGTCTCTTACCGGTCGAGGAGGCGGCTGCGGCGGTCAAGGTGACGCAAGGCCTCGGGCACCGTCAGCTCGGCGAAGAAGCCGTAGCCCAGGGCCACGAAGACGCGTTGGGGGCACGGGCTGGGGGGGGGGGGGAGTGGGGGGGGTGGTGTCACTGGGGGGGGCCGGGGTGACCCTGGGGCGGGGTATGGGGTCACCCAGGGGGAGCTCAAGGGGGTTTTGGGGGTCCCAAAAGGGCTTTAAGGGGTTTGGGGGCCCATCTGGGGGGTCACAGAGGGGTTTGGGGGGACCCTGGGGGGATTATGGAGTCCTGGGGGGGGGTCACATGGAGCTTCGGGGGTCCCTGGGGGGGTTCTGGGGTCCATTTAGGGGGTCACAGGGGGGTTGGGGGTCCCTGAGGGGGTTCCAGGGCCCATTTAGGGGGTCACGGGGGGGTTGGAGGTCCCTGGGGGGGTTCCGGGGTCCATTTGGGGGGTCACAGGGGGGTTGCGGCTCCCTGGGGGGGTTCTGGGGCCCATTTAGGGGGTCACAGGGGAGGTTTGGGGGTCCCTGGGGGGGTTCTGGGGCCCATTTAGGGGGTCACGGGGGGGTTTGGGGGTCCCTGGGGGGGCTCTGGGGTCCATTTAGGGGGTCACGGGGGGGTTCAGGGGTCCCTGGGGAGGTTCTGGGGCCCATTTAGGGGGTCACAGGGGAGGCTTGGGGGTCCCTGGGGGGGTTCCGGGGTCCATTTGGGGGGTCACGGGGGTGTTGGGGGTCACTGGGGGGCTCTGGGTTCCATTTAGAGGGCCATGGGGGGGGGTCGGGGGTCACTGGGGGGGTTCTGGGGTCCATTTGGGGGGTCACGGGGGGGGTTGGGGGTCGCTGGGGGGGTTGGGGGGGGAGAGGTTGGGGGTGACCGGGGTGTTTGGGGTGGGGGGGATTTGGGGGTCCTGGGGGGGGGCGGTTTTTTGGGGGGGGGGTCGTGGGGGGGGGCCGGCCCCACTCACACTTCAGCTGTGACGAAGAAGTTGCAGCCGAGGTCGACCTGGGTGCGCAGGGGGGCGGCCGCCTCCTGGGGGGGGGGACGGGGGGGGGACACGACACGACACCCTCAGCACCCCCAAATCCACCCCCCCCCCCCCCCGGGGACCCCCAAAATTCCCCCCTCAACCCCCACATTCCCCCAACCCCCCCCAACCCCCCCGCAAATTTGTTCCTGGGGACCCCCAAAAACCCCCCCCTAAACCCCCCAAGTTTTCTCCCGGGACCCCCAAATCCCCCCCCAGAGGCCCCAATTCCCCCCCAGGAACCCCCAAATCCCCCCAAATCTGCCCCCGGGGGACCCCCAAGTCCCCCCCAGGAACCCCTAAATCCCCCCAGATCCCCCCTAAACACCCACAAATTTGTTCCCGGGACCCCCAAATCCCTCCCCCCCCCCCCCGAGATGCCAAATCTCCCCAGGAAGCCCCAAATCCCCCCAAATTTGCCCCTGGGGACCCAAAATCCCCCCCAGGAACCCCCAAATCCCCCCAAATTTGCCCCTGGGGACACCAAATCCTCCCCAGAGCCCCCCAAGTCCGCCAATGAACCCCCAAATTTGCCCTTAGGGAGCCCCAATTCCCCCCCAGGAACCCCCAACCCCCCCCAAATCTGCCCCTGGGGACCCCCAAATCCCCCCTAAACCCCCCAAATTTTCTCCTGGGACCCCCAAATCCGCCCCCCGAGATACCAAATCCCCCCAGGAACCCCCAAATCCCCCCCAAATTTGCCCCTGGGGACCCAAAATCCTCCCCAGGAACCCCCAAATCCCCCCAGATCCCCCCTAAACCCCCACAAATTTGCTCCCGGGACCCCCAAATCCCCCCCCCAGAGGCCCCAATTCCCCCCCATGAACCCCCAAATCCCCCCACATTTGCCCCTGGGGACCCCCCAATCCCCCCCAGGAACCCCCAAATCCCCCCACATTTGCCCCTGGGGACCCCCCAAATCCCTCCCAGGAACCCCCAAATCCCCCCAAATCTGCCCCTGGGGACCCAAAATCCCCCCCAGGAACCCCCAAATCCCCCCCACATTTGCCCCTGGGGACCCAAAATCCCCCCCAGAAATTCCCAAATCCCCCCAAATTTGCTCCTGGGGACCCCCAAATCCCTCCCAGAAACCCCCAAATCCCCCCAAATTTGCCCCTGGGGACCCCCAAATCCCTCCCAGGAACCCCCAAATCCCCCCCACATTTGCCCCTGGGGACCCAAAATCCTCCCCAGAAACGCCCAACCACCCCCAAATTTGCCCCTGGGGACCCGCAAATTCCCCCCAGGAACCCCCAAATCCCCCCACATTTGCCCCTGGGCACCAAAAATCCCCCCCAGAAACCCCCAAATCCCCCCAATTCCCCCCTAAACCCCCACAAATTTGCTCCCGGGACCCCCAAATCCCCCCCCCCCCGAGATGCCAAATCCCCCCAGGAACCCCCCAAATCCCCCCACATTTGCCCCTGGGGACCCAAAATCCTCCCCAGAAACGCCCAACCCCCCCCCAAATTTGCTCCTGGGGACCCCCAAATCCCCCCCAGGAACCCCCAAATCCCCCCACATTTGCCCCTGGGGACCCAAAATCCCCCCCAGGGCCCCCCAAGTCCCCCCACGAACGCCCGAGATCCCCCCAAATTTCCCCCCCGGGGACCCTCAAACCCCCCCCCCCCCCATCCCTCCCCCTCCTCCCCATAGACGCCCGATTCCCTCCCCAAGCCCCGCCCCCCTCAAACCCCGCCCCCTCAGGCCCCGCCCCCTCAGGCCCCGCCCACCCCCGCCCGGAGGCCCCGCCCACCTGGAGGCGGGTGAGGGCGGTGCGGAGCTGCAGCACCTGGGCCTGCTGCTCGAAGACGCCGTCCCGCTGCGCCTGCACCCGCCTGCGGGGGGCGCTGTTGGCCTGGGCGAGGGGGCGGGGCCTCGCGGGGAGAGGGGGCGGAGCCTCTGGGGGGCGGGGCCTCGCGGGGAGGGGGCGGGGCCTCGCGGGGGCGGGGCCTCGCGGGGAGAGGGGGCGGGGCCTCGCGGGGAGGGGGGCGGAGCCTCTGGGGGGGCGGGGCCTCGCGTGGAGGGGGGGGCAGCCGAGATGGGGCGGTGCCGGGGGAGGCGGGGCTTTGAGGGGGCGGGGCTCGAAGAGGGGGGGCCTCGGGGGGGTGTGGGGGGGGGGTTGCCGAGGGGGGGCGTGGCGCGAAAGGGGGCGTGGCCGCGAGAGGGAGGGGGCGTGGCCCGAAGAGGCGGGGGCGAGGGGGAGTCGCCGAGGGGGCGGGGCTTGTTGAGGGGGCGTGGTCAGGAAGGGGGCGTGGCTGGATCGCGGGCGGGGGGGGGGGACAAGGGGCGGGGGCGTGGCCTAGGCCGCGGGAGCGTGGCTCTGATTGGTGGCGGCCGGCGGGGGCGGGGGGGGCGTGGCCCGAGTGTGGGCGTCGGGGGGCGTGGCCGGGAGGGCGTGGGCGGGGCCGGGGGGGCGTGGCCTACCGCAGGTCGCGCTGCAGCACGTCGCTGACGAAGGCCTCGTAGCGCTGCGCCTTCCCCGCCGCCGCCGCCATCGCGCGCCCTGACGTCACCGCGCACGCACGCACGCACGCACGCACGCCGCGCAAACCCGCCGCGTCACCCGCCGCCGCGCCCGGCGCGCTGACGTCAGCGCCCTGCGACGCGAGCGGCCGCCGGCGGTGCGGGGGGGGGGGGGCGCTATGGCGGGGGTTTAGAGCGGCCGTAGGGGCCCCCCCCGGGTCTATAGGGTCTATAGCCCCCCCCCCCGCGGTCTATAGGGGGCCCCCAGGGCTCTATAGGGCCCCTCCCGGGTTTATAGAGCCCCCCCCCAGGGTCTATAGGGTCCATACCACCCCCCCGCGGGTCTATAGGGGGCCCCCAGGTCTCTATGGGGCCCCCCCCAGGGTCTATAGGGTCTATATTCCCCCCCCCCCCGGCGCATCTATATGGTCTATAGGGCCCCCCCCAGGGTCTATAGGGTCCATACCACCCCCCCGCGGGTCCATAGGGGCCCCCCAGGTATCTATGGGGCCCCCACAGGGTCTATAGGGTCCATATTCCTCCCCCCCCTCGCGGGTCTATATGGTCTATAGGGGGCTCTCAGGTCTCTATAAGCTCCCCCGCTCTCTATGGGGCCCCCCCCACGGGTCTGTAGGGCCCCCCCGAGGGTCTATAGGGTCCATAGACCCCCCCCGGGTTTATAGGGGGCCCCCAGATCTCTATGGGGCCCTCCAGGGCCTATAGGGTCTATATTCCCCCCCCGCCGCGGGTCTATATGGTCTATAGGGCCCCCCCGAGGGTCTATAGGGTCTATACCACCCCCCCCGTGGATCTATAGGGGGGCCCAGGGCTCTATAGGCCCCGCCCCGGGTCTATAGGACCCCCCCAAGGGTCTATAGGGATCCCCCACCCCCACCCCCAGGGTCTATAGGGTCCATACCACCCCCCCGCGGGTCTATAGGGGTCCCCCAGGTCTCTATAGGGCCCCCCCAGGGTCTATAGGGTCCATATTCCCCCTCCCTCGCGGGTCTATACGGTCTATAGGGGGCTCTCGGGTCTCTATAAGCCCCCCCGCTCTCTATGGGGCCCCCCCACGGGTCTATAGGGCCCCCCCGAGGGTCTATAGGGTCCATAGACCCCCACCGGGTTTATAGGGGGCCCCCAGGTCTCTATGGGGCCCTCCAGGGCCTATAGGGTCTATATTCCCCCCCCGCCGCGGGTCTATATGGTCTATAGGGCCCCCCCGAGGATCTATAGGCTACATACCGGCCCCCCCTGGGTTTATAGGGGGCCCCCAGGGCTCTATAGGCCCCCCCCAGGGTCTATAGGGTCCATACCACCCCCCCGCGGGTCTATAGGGGGCCCCCAGGTCTCTATAGGGCCCCCCCAGGGGTCTATAGGGCCCATATTCCCCCCCCTCGCGGGTCTATATGGTCTATAGGGGGTTCTCAGGCCTCTATAAGCCCCCCCGCTCTCTATGGGGCCCCCCGACGGGTCTATAGGGCCCCCCCGAGGGTCTATAGGGTCCATAGCCCCCCTCCCCTGCGGATCTATAGGGTCCACAGGGCACCCCCCAGGGTCTATAGTTCCCCTCCCCCATAGGGTCTATAGGGTCCATAGGGCGCCCCCCAGGGTCGTCCCGCCCCATAGGCCCCTCCCCCCATAAGCTCCGCCCCCCGGAAGTGACGCGATGGCGGCGGCGGCGGCAGCAGCAGCAGCTCGGGGGCTTTATTGCGGCCGGGGGGGGGGCGGGGCTAAGCGAGGGGGGGCGGGGCTTAATTAAGGGGGGCGGGGCTTACACACGCACGGTCACGAGCACACACGGAACACCCCCCCCCCCCCCATTCCCGGGGGGCGGTTGGGGGCGGCGGGGGGGGGGGGCAGGTTTGGGGGGAGGCCCCGGACGCCTGGGGTTCCCCCCCCCCCCCCTCCCCCCCTTACTTGGGGGTCGCGGATGACCCGCGTGTCCCCCCCCCCCCCTCGCCCCATAACTTGTGGGTCGCGGCTCAGTCGGCGAAGAGGCTGGCGAAGCTCTGCCGCAGGGAGCGGATGCTCTCGGCCCCCCCCTGCTCGGGGGCGGGGCTACGGAGGGGGGGGGAAAGGGGGCGGGGTCACGGGGGGCGGGGTCATATGGAGGGGGGGGGGTGTCCCCGTCCCCCCCCCCCCCCCTCCCCAAGGGCCCCACTCCCCCCCCCCCGACTTACCTGGGGGGTTGGGTCGCGCTGGGTTTGGGGGCCAGGGGGGGTTTTGGGGGCGAGGGGCGGGGCTTGGGGGCGGGGCTGGCGGGTGGTGGGGGGCGTGGCCTGCGGGGCGGGGGGGCGGGGCTGCGGCCCGAGGGGGCGGGGCTGAGGGGAGGGGGGCGGGGCTTGGGGGCGGGGCTGGGAAGGGGAGCCCGGGGGGCGGGGTTGAGGGGAGGGGGGCGGGGCTTGGGGGCGGGGCTGAGGCGGGGGGGCGTGGCCTGCGGGGCCTGGGGGCGGGGCTGCGGCCCCGGAGGGCGGGGCTGGGGGGAGGTGGGCGGGGCCTGGGGGGAGGTGGGCGGGGCCGGCGGGCGGGGCTGAGCGGCGGCGGGCGGGGCCTGCGGGCCGAGGGGGGCGGGGCTGAGGGGAGGGGGGCGGGGCCTGGGGGCGGGGCTGCGGGGAGGTGGGCGGGGCTTGAGGGCGGGGGTGGGCGGGGCCTCCTCGCGGGGAGGCGGGGCGAGACGAAGCCACGCCCCCCGGGGGGCGGGGCTGCCCCTGCGGGCGGGGGGCGGGGCTGGGCGGGGCCAGTCGGCAGCGGAGCCCCTGGGGGGGGGGGGGGGGGGGGGGGGGGGGAGAAATACGTCAGAGGGGCGGGGCTTAAAGGGGCGGGGCTCGGAGGGGGCGGGGCCAAAAGGGGCCTCATTCGGGAGGGAATCGGCCCCTTTTGGGGGGATTTGGCCCATTTTTAGGGGGAATTGGCCAATTTTGGGGGGGAATCAGCCCGTTTTGGGGGGGGGAATCTCCGCGTTTTGGGGCAGAATCGCCCCGTTTTGGGGGGGAATCCCCCAATTTAGGAGCCCCGTGGCCCAATTTTGGGGGGATTCGGTCCCTTGTGGGGCCGAACGGGCCCATTTTGGGGGGTAAGTGACCCATTTTGGGGGGGAATCGCCCCGTTTTGGGGGGGAATCGGCCCGTTTTGGGGCAGAATCTCCACATTTGGGGGCAAAATTTGCCCTTTTTTGGGGGGGGGAAGGAATGGCCCGATTTTGGGGGGAATCGGGCCATTTTAGGGGGGGGGAATCAGCCCAGTTTGGGGTGGGGGGGGGGCATATTTTTGGGGGTGGATCCCCCCGTTTTGGGGGTATCCAGATTGATGAGGAGGGTCCCACCCCCCATATGGGGGGGGGAGGGTGTCCTAGGGGGTGGGGGGGTCCCCCCTTTTTTTGGGGGGAGTCCCCTATTTTTGGGGGGTCCCCCGTTTTTTGGGGGGGTTCCTTGATGTTTTGGGGTCCCCCCCCATATATTTCTGGGGGGGGTTCCCCATTTTGGGGGGGGGGGAAGGGGGCGGGTGTCACTTACCCTGGGGTGGGGGTCGCTGCTGCGGGGGGGTCCCCGGCCGGGGGGACCCCGATGTCGCCGGCATCTGTGGGGCAGAAAAGGACGGGGGGGGGGGGGGGAAGTGGGTCAAGACCCCATAGGAACCCCCCCCCCCCAAAAAACTTGGGGGGGCACCTGGAGAACTTGGGGGGCTCCAGGGGGTCTCGGTGGGGGGGGGGCACATGGATGGACTTGGGGGGGCTCCTCAAGGTCCTGGGGGGCTCCTGGAGGACTTGGGGGGGGGTCGCCAGGAGGAGTTGGGGGTCACCAGCAGGACTTGGGGGGCTCCTGAAGGTCCAGGAGAACTTGGGGGGGCTCCTGGAGGTCTGGGGAGATGTTGGGGGGGCCTCTTGGAGGACTTGGGGGGGCTGAGGGGGGAGGGGGGTCCAAGAGGACTTGGGGGTCACCAGCAGGACTTATGGGGCTGGTGGTGGTCTGGGAGATGTTGGGGGGGGGCTCTTGGAGGACTTGGGGGCTCAGGAGGTCCAAGAGGACTTGGGGGGGGGGTTTAAGGTGGTCTTGGAGGACTTGGGGGTCACCAGAAAGACTTGGGGGGGTTCAGGAGGTCCAAGAGGACTTGGGGGGGGGGGGCTTAAGGTGGTCTTGGAGGACTTGGGGGTCACCAGCAAGACTCATGGGGCTGGTGATGGTCTTGGAGATGTTGGGGGGCTCTTGGAGGACTTGGGGGGCTCAGGAGGACTTGGGGGGGGGCTCCTGGAGGTCCGGGAGATGTTGGGGGTCTCCTGGACATCTTGGTGGACTCAAGGGGTTCTTGGAAGATTTGGGGGGCTCCTGGAGGTCTGGGGAGATGTTGGGGGGGGCTCTTGGAGGACTTGGGGGGCTGAGGGGGGGGGGTCCAAGAGGACTTGGGGGTCCCCAGGAGGACTTGGGGGGGGGGCTCCTGGAGGTCTGGGAGATGTTGGAGGTCTCCTGGACGTCTTGGTGGACTCAAGGGGGTTCTTGGAGGACTTGGGGGTCTCCAGGAGGACTTGGGGGGCTCCTGGAGGTCTGGGGAGATGTTGGGGGGGGCTCTTGGAGGACTTGGGGGGCTGAGGGGGGGGTCCAAGAAGACTTGGGGGTCCCCAGGAGGACTTGGGGGGGGCTCCTGGAGGTCCGGGAGATGTTGGAGGTCTCCTGGACGTCTTGGTGGACTCAAGGGGTTCTTGGAGGACTTGGGGGTCTCCAGGAGGACTTGGGGGGCTCCTGGAGGTCTGGGGAGATGTTGGGGGGGCTCTTGGAGGACTTGGGGGGCTGAGGGGGGGGGTCCAAGAGGACTTGGGGGTCCCCAGGAGGACTTGGGGGGGGGCTCCTGGAGGTCTTGGGAGACGTTGGGGGTCTCCTGGACTCAAAGGGTTCTTGGAGGACTTGGGGGTCTCCAGGAGGACTTGGGGGGCTGGGGAGGAGTCGGGGGGTGGGGGGGGGGGTGGGGGGGGTGGTACCTGTGGGCGTGGCCGGACGGGGGAGGGGCTGGGCGGGCGGGGCAGCTCCGCCCGCATGCGGGCCAGCACCAGCTCCACGATCTGGGCCCGATCCTCGTCCGCCCCCGGGCCCAGCAGCGGCAACCACGAGCCCAGCACCTGCCCACGTGACCGGGGTGTCCCCACGGCGTCCCCACGGGCGTCCCCCTCCTGTCCCGCTGTCCCCACGATGGCGTCTCCCCCCCCCCTCCGTGAGCTCCCCCGTGACGTCCCCATGATGGTCTCCACGGCGTCCCCATGATGTCTCCATGTCCCCGTGACGTCCCCCGTGGTGTCCCCGCGGTGCCCCATGGTGGCCCTTGACCCCGTGACGTCCCCCATGATGTCCCCATGGTGTCCCCCATGATGTCCCTTGATGTCCCTTGACCCTGTGATGTCCCCATGATGTCTCCATGACCCCATGACATCCCCCTGATGTCCCCCCATGGTGTCCCCATGGTGTCCCATGATGTCCCCACGTCCCCATGATGTCCTCCATGATGTCCCCATGGTGTCCCTTGATGTCCCTTGACCCTGTGATGTCCCCGTGACGTCCCCCATGACCCCACCATGATGTCTCCACGACCCCATGATGTCCCCATGACGTCCCCATGGTGTCCCATGATGTCCCTTGACCCTGTGATGTCCCCATGATGTCCCCATGGTGTCCCATGATGTCCCCACGTCCCTATGATGTCCCCCATGATGTCCCCATGGTGTCCCATGATGTCCCTTGACCCCGTGATGTCCCCGTGACGTCCCCATGACCCCATGACATCCCCCATGACGTCCCCATGGTGTCCCATGATGGCCCTTGACCCCTTGATGTCCCCATGATGCCTCCATGACCCCATGATGTCCCCATGACGTCCCCCATGACGTCCCCATGGTGTCCCATGATGGCCCTTGACCCCGTGATGTCCCCCACGATGTCCCCACGGTGTCCCCATGACCCCACGCGTCCCGGGGGGGTGGGCGGGTGGGGCTGTGGGGTGGGGCCACCCCGGGGGTGGGGGGGGTGGGGTTGGGGGTTGGGGTTTGGGGGGTGGGGGGGGGGGGTGACCTGGACGATGTGCTCCCTCCCGTCGGGGCCCCTCAGCGCCTCCACCCCACAGATGTCCACGCCCCGAAGAGGCGGGCGCAGGCGTCCCACCCACCCCCGGTGCCTGCAGGACACACCCACCCCCAAAAAAGGAAAAAGGGGGGGGCGGGGCGGGGCCTTCGTTAGCCACGCCCCTCCCCCAGGCCACGCCCCCCCCACCTTCCGATTGGCCCCGCCCCCTTTAGACACCACCCCATGGGAGCCCCCTCCCGGCGACGCGCGCCGCCCCCCCCCAAAGCCACGCCCCTTTGCCACGCCCCTTCCCCATAGCCACGCCCCTCCCCAGACCACGCCCCCATAGTCACGCCCCTCCCCCTCCCATAGCCACGCCCCTTCCCCACAGCCTCGCCCATCCCCCAGGCCCCGCCCCCCATAGCCACGCCCCTCCCCAGACCACGCCCCTTCCCATAGCCCCGCCCCCTCGCCCCAGACCACGCCCCTTCCCCACAGCCCCGCCCCTCCCGACCACGCCCCTTCCCCATAGCCCCGCCCCTTCCCAGGCCCCGCCCCTCCCAGACCACGCCCTTCCTATAGCCCCGCCCCCTCGCCCACAGCCCCGCCCCTCGCTCAGACCACGCCCCCTTCCCTCGCAGCCCCGCCCCCTTCCCCATAGCCCCTCCCCCCGAAAAAAGCCCCGCCCCCCTCGTAGCCCGGCCCCGCCCCCACCGTGGGCTCAGGGCCACCGGCTCCGCCTGAGCCCCTCCCCCCGGCGCGTCACCGGCCACCAGCGGCCACCTGGGGGGGGGGGGGGGGGGACACGGGGTCAGGGGACATCGGGGGGGTGGCCCCAATTCCCGCCCCCCCCCCAATGTCCCCATGGTGTCCCGTGATGCCCCCCCCCCCCATGATGTCCCCTGGTCCCACAACGTCCCTGTGATGTCCCCCATGATGCCCCCCATGGTGTCCCACGATGTCCCTTGACCCCATGACGTCCCCGCGATGTCCCATGATGCCCCCATGTCCCCATGACGTCCCCCATGATGTCCCCGTGGTGTCCCCATGACGTCCCTTCTCCCATGATGTCCCGTGGTGTCCCATGATGTGCCTTGATGTCCCTTGACCCCATGGTGTCCCCCCATGGTGTATATGATGTCCCCATGACGTCCCTTGTCCCCATGATGTCCCCCGTGATGTCCCCATGGTGTGTATGATGTCCCCGTGACGTCCCCCATGATGTCCCCATGGTGTCCCATGACGTCCCTTGTCCCTTGATGTTCCCATGACGTTCCTGTGACATCCCCCATGATGTCCCCATGGTGTCCCATGACATCTTTTGACCCCCTGATGACCCCATGATGTCCCCATGATGTCCCCCATGATGTCCCCATGGTGTCCCATGACATCCCTTGACCCCATGATGTCCCCATGATGTCCCCCATGATGTCCCCATGGTGTGTACGACTTCCCTTGTCCCGTGATGTCCCCATGGTGTCCCGTGACGTCCCCCATGATGTCCCCATGGTGTCTCATGACGTCCCTTGACCCCGTGATGTCCCCATGGTGTGTATGATGTCCCCGTGACGTCCCCCAGGATGTCCCCATGGTGTCCCATGACATCCTTGACCCCATGATGTCCCCATGATGTCCCCCATGATGTCCCCATGGTGTGTACGACGTCCCTTGTCCCCGTGATGTCCCCATGGTGTCCCCGTGACGTCCCCCATGATGTCCCCATGGTGTCCCATGATGTCCCCATGGTGTCCCATGACGTCACTTGACCCCGTGATGTCCTCATGATGTCCCCATGATGTCCCCATGGTGTCCCATGACGTCCCTTGACCCCATGACGTCCCCCATGATGTCCCCATGGTGTCCCATGACGTCCCTTGTCCCCATGATGTCCCTGTGACGTCCCCCATGATGTCCCCATGGTGTCCCATGATGTCCCTTGTCCCGTGATCTCCCCATGGTGTCCCATGATGTCCCTTGACCCCATGACATCCCCCATGATGTCCCCACGGTGTCCCATGACGTCCCTTGTCCCCGTGACGTCCCCATGGTGTCCCCGTGACGTCCCCGTGATGTCCCCATGGTGTCCCATGACGTCCCTTGTCCCCGTGATGTCCCCATGGTGTCCCCGTGACGTCCCCCATGATGTCCCCATGGTGTCCCATGATGTCCCTTCACCCCATGACGTCCCCCATGATGTCCCCATGGTGTCCCATGACGTCCCTTGTCCCCGTGACGTCCCCATGGTGTCCCCGTGACGTCCCCCATGATGTCCCCATGGTGTCCCATGATGTCCCTTCAACCCCATGACGTCCCCCATGATGTCCCATGGTGTCCCATGACGTCCCTTGTCCCCGTGACGTCCCCATGGTGTCCCCGTGACGTCCCCCATGATGTCCCCATGGTGTCCCATGACGTCCCTTGTCCCCATGATGTCCCTGTGACGTCCCCCATGATGTCCCCATGGTGTCCCATGATGTCCCTTGTCCCCGTGATCTCCCCATGGTGTCCCATGACGTCCTTGACCCCATGACATCCCCATGATGTCCCCACGGTGTCCCATGACGTCCCTTGTCCCTGTGATGTCCCCATGGTGTCCCCGTGACGTCCCCCATGATGTCCCCATGGTGTCCCATGACGTCCCATGGTGTCCCATGACGTCCCTTGTCCCCGCGGTGTCCCCGTGGTGTCCCCGCGGTGTCCCCGCGCCCCCTCACCGCAGGGCCCTGTACTCCGCCCCGATGCGTTGCACCCGCAGCCGCTGGCCCCGCCCCGGCGCCCCCTGCACCAGGGCCCCCGCCCGGGCCCCGCCCATGGCCCCGGCCACCGCCCCCAGCGCCGCCGCCGTCCCCACGCGCACCTGGGGGGGGCGGGGACACGCTCAGACACGCCCCACAGGCCACGCCCCACAGGCCACGCCCCCCATGGGGCATCGTGGGGGCGGGGCTTGCGGGGGCGGGTCCGGGAGGGGGCGGGGCTTGCGGAGGGGGCGGGGCTCACCTTTCCCACGCCGGGGGGGGCGGGGCTGAGCGTCACCGTCATGGGGGCGTCACCGTCATGGGGAAGGTGGGGGCCGTCAGCTGGGGGGGGGCATCACACCAGTGCTCCCAGTTACAGCCTCCCCCAGTCCCTCCCAGTTACCCCCCCCAGTCCCTCCCAGTGCCCCCAGTTACCCCCAGTCCCTCCCAGTTACCCCCCCCAGTCCCTCCCAGTGCTCCAGTTACCCCCAGTCCCTCCCAGTTACCCCCCCAGTCCCTCCCAGTCCCTCCCAGTTACCCCCAGTTACACGCCCAGTCCCTCCCAGTGCTCCCAGTTACCTCCAGTCCCTCCCAGTTACCCCCAGTTACACCCCCCAGTCTCTCCCAGTGCTCCCAGTTACCCCCAGTGACCCTCCCCAGGCATCTCCCAGTGCCCCCAGTTACCCCCAGTCCCTCCCAGTCCCCTCCCAGTCCCCTCCCAGTGCTCACCAGTCCCCTCCCAGTCCCTCCCAGTCCCCCCCAGTGCTCACCAGCCCCTTCCCAATCCCTCCCAGTGCCCTCCCAGTGCTCACCAGTCCCCTCCCAGTCCCTCCCAGTCCCCTCCCAGTGCTCATCAGTCCCCTCCCAGTCCCTCCCAGTGCTCACCAGTCCCCTCCCAGTCCCCTCCCAGTCCCCCCCAGTGCTCACCAGTCCCCTCCCAGTCCCTCCCAGTCCCCCCCAGTGCTCACCAGTCCCCCTCCCAGTCCCTCCCAGTCCCCTCCCAGTGCTCACCAGTCCCCTCCCAGTCCCTTCCCAGTCCCCCCCAGTGCTCACCAGTCCCCTCCCAGTCCCTCCACTCCCTCCCAGTCCCCTCCCAGTGCTCACCAGTCCCCTCCCAGTCCCCCCCAGTGCTCACCAGTCCCCTCCCAGTCCCTCCCAGTCCCCCCCAGTGCTCACCAGTCCCTTCCCAATCCCTCCCAGTCCCCCCCAGTGCTCACCAGTCCCCTCCCAGTCCCTCCCAGTCCCCCCCAGTGCTCACCAGTCCCCTCCCAGTCCCTCCCAGTCCCCCCCAGTGCTCACCAGTCCCCTCCCAGTCCCTCCCAGTCCCCTCCCAGTGCTCACCAGTCCCCTCCCAGTCCCTTCCCAGTCCCCCCCAGTGCTCACCAGTCCCCTCCCAGTCCCTCCCACTCCCTCCCAGTCCCCTCCCAGTGCTCACCAGTCCCCTCCCAGTCCCCCCCAGTGCTCACCAGTCCCCTCCCAGTCCCTCCCAGTCCCCCCCAGTGCTCACCAGTCCCTTCCCAATCCCTCCCAGTCCCCCCCAGTGCTCACCAGTCCCCTCCCAGTCCCTCCCAGTCCCCCCCAGTGCTCACCAGTCCCCGGGGGCGGTTGCAGAACCGCTGTGGGTCCAGGGGAAAGGCCTCGGGTCCCAGTTCCCGCTGCAGCCGCGCTAACTGGGCAAACTGGGAGCACTGGGAATGTCGGGGCGGGGAACACACACACACACACACACGACAGCCCCACCCAGCGCTCCCAGTCTGCCCCAGTATCTCTCCCAATGCCTCCCAGTATGCCCCCATGCGCACTCCCAGTGCCTCCCAGTTCACCCCCCCGTCCCTCCCAGTGCGCCCAGTATCCCTCCCAGTGCCTCCCAGTATGCTGCCAGCCCGCTCCCGCTCCCCCCAGTTCCACCCCAGCGCACCCAGTTGCCCCAGTCCCCTCCCAGTATACCCCCCCACGCCCTCCCAGTCCCTCCCAGTATCCCCTAGTTGCCTCCCAGTGCCTCCAGTCCCTTCCCAGTCCATCCCAGTCCCCTCCCAGTGCCTCCCAGTCCATCCCAGCCCCCTCCCAGTCCCTCCCCAGTCCATCCCAGTTCCCTCCAGTGCCCTTCCAGCCCCCTCCCAGTACCCTCCCAGCCCCTCCCAGTCCCTCCCAGTGTCCCCCAGTCCCCTCCCAGTGCCTCCCACTCCATCCCAGTCCCTCCCAGCCCATCCCAGTTCCCCCCAGTGCCCTTCCAGTCCCTCCCAGTTCCTTCCCAGTCCCCGCGATTCCCCCCCAGTGTTCCCCAGCCCCCTCCCAGTTCCTCCCAGTCCCTCCCAGTGCCCTCCCAGTTCCTTCCCAGTCCCTCCCAGTGCCTCCCCAGTCCCCCTCAGCCCCCTCCCAGTGCCTCCCAGTGCCCCCCAGTCCCCTCCCAGTCCCTCCCCAGTCCCTCCCAGTCCCCCCCAGTCCACCCCAGCCCCTCCCCAGGCCATCCCAGTTACCCCCAGTCCCTCCCAATGCCTCCCAGTCCCTCCCAGCCCCCTCCCAGTCCCTCCCCAGCCCGTCCCAGTACCCCCCAAGTCCCTCCAGTGCCTCCCAGTGTCCCCCAGCCGCCTCCCAGTCCCTCCCCAGCCCGTCCCAGTACCCCCCCAGTCCCTCCCAGTGTCCCCCAGCCCCCTCCCAGTCCCTCTCCAGCCCATCCCAGTTCCCCCCAGTCCCTCCCAGTGCCTCCCAGTGTCCCCCAGCCCCCTCCCAGTCCCTCCCCAGCCCGTCCCAGTACCCCCCAAGTCCCTCCCAGTGCCTCCCAGTGTCCCCAGTCCCCTCCCAGTGCCTCCCAGTCCCTCCCCAGCCCATCCCAGTTCCCCCCAGTGCCCTTCCAGTTCCCCCCAGTGCCCTTCCAGTCCCTCCCAGTGCCTCCCCAGTCCCCCTCAGCCCCCTCCCAGTGCCTCCCAGTCCATCCCAGCCCCCCCCCAGTCCATCCCAGTTCCCCCCAGTCCCCTCCCAGTGCCTCCCAGTCCCCTCCCAGTCCCTCCCAGTTCCCCCCCCGCAGCGCCCCACGCACCAGGCAGGGGGGGTGGGCGAAGGCGTAGAGGGCGGGGAGGGGGTCGGTGCTGGGGACCCCCCCCAGGTGCAGCCCCACCAGCAGCCGCCGGGGGGCGCCCTCCGCCCCCCCCCCGGGGGGCTCCCGCACCAGCACGAAGTCGGGGCGCACCCGCCTGGGGGGGGGGGGGGGGGTTCGGGGAGCACCCAAAACCCCCCAACCCCCACCCCGGTAGAGACGGGGGGGGGAGGGAAAAAGGGCACCCCCAAATCTTCCCCCCCCCCCAAGAAAAATCCCACTTTTCCCCCCCAAAATTCCCACTTTTCACCCCCACGATCCCCCCTTTAACCCCCCCCCCCCAAAATTCCCATTTTTTTCACCCCCCCCGAAATCCCTCCCCGCACCACAAAAATCCCACTTTCCCCCCCCCACATTCCCGCTTTTCACCCCCCAAATCCCGATTTTCGCCCCAAAATCCCTCCTCGCACCCCAAAATGCCGCTTTTCCCCCCCCCAACATCCACCTTTCACTCCAAAAAATCCCACCTGCCCCCCCAAATTCCCATCTTCCATCCCCAAATCCCCCTTTTCACCCCAAAATCCCTCCTTTTACCCCCCAAATCCCACTTTTCCATGCCAAAATCCCACTTTTAACCCCCAAAATCCCACTTTTTGCCCCCCAAATCCCACTTTTCACACCCAAAAATCCCTCCTTTAACCCCAAAATCACACTTTTCACCCCCAAAATCCCCTCTTAACCCCAAAACTCCCACTTTTTACGCCCAAAATCCCTCCTACTACCCCCAAAATCCCACTTTTCAACCCCCAAATCCCACTTTTTGCCCCCAAAATCCCCTCTTAACCCCCAAAATCCCACTTTCCACTGCCAAAAATCCAATTTCATTCCCCAAATCCCACTTTTCACCCCCCAAATCCCACTTTTCCCTCCAAAATTCCCACCTTTCACCCCAAAATTCCTACTTTTCACCCCCCAAAATCCCACTTTTCACCCCAAAATCCCACTTTTCACTCCCCAAATCCCACTTTTCCCCCCAAAATTCCCACCTTTCACCCCAAAATTCCCACTTTTCAGCCCCCAAAATCCCACTTTTCCCCCCAAATTCCACTTTCCCCCCCAAATCCCTCCTTTTACCTCCAAAATCCCACTTTTCCCTCCAAAATTCTCACCCCCCAAATCCCACTTTTCATCCCCCAAAATCCACTTTTCACCCCCAAATCCCACTTTTCCCCCCCAAATCCCTCCTTTTACCCCCAAAATCCCACTTTTCACCCCCAAAATCCCACTTTTCCCTCCAAAAATCCCACTTTTCACCCCCCAAATCCCACTTTTTCCCCCAAATCCCTCCTTTTCCCCCCAAAATCCCACTTTTCACCCACCAAAATCCCACTTTTCCCTCCAAAATTCCCACATTTCACCCCAAAATTCCCACTTTTCACCCCCAAAAATCCCACATTTCACCCCAAAATTCCACTTTTCACCCCCAAAATCCCACTTTTCCCCCCAAAATCCCACTTTTCACCCCCCAAAATCCCACTTTTCACCCCCAAAATCCCACTTTTCCTCCAAAATTCCTCCTTTTACCCCCCAAAATTCCCACTTTTCGCCCCCCAATTCCCGCTTTTTACCCCCGAATCCCCTCTTAACCCCCCAAAAATCCCCCTTTTCACCCCCAAACCCCCCTCGAACCCCCAAATTCCCACTTTTTACCCCCAAATCCCACCTCCCCCCCCCCAAATTCCCACCTTTCCCCCCCCAAACCCCCACTTTTCCCCCCAAAACCCCCCTTTTCCCCCCCGAATCCACTTTCCCTCCCCCCCCAAAATTCACGCGTTTTCCACCCCCCTCCCCTGAAAATGTGGGGGGGGGGGGGAACCCCAAAATTGCCCTTTTCCCCCAAAACCCACCTGGGCCCCCCCCGGGGGGTGGCGATGGCGACGCTGAGGCTGCCGTGGGTCGAGGCCACCAGGGAGAGGTCAGAGAAGGGGGCCTGGGGGGGGGGGGGGCACCCTAAATTTTGGGGGGGGGGGGGGGACACACGACCCCCCCCACCCAAAAATTCGGGGGGGGGTGACCCCAAAAATGGGGGGGGGCCCAAAAACCCCCACATTGGGGGGGGGGGGAAAAAGGGAGGATTTGGGGCAGCCCAAAACGGGGGGGGGGGGGGGTTTGGTTCCCAAAATTTTTGGGGGGGGGGGGTTAAAATTTTGGGGGGGCCCCCCCAAAAATTTTGGGGGGGGTCCCCCCAAAATTCACCTGCTCCACGCGCAGCTCCACGTCCCCGTGCACCGACTTCCCCTTGAAGGGCTTCACCCTGGGGGGGGCACCCCAAAAATTTGGGGGGGGGGGCACCCCCCCAAGCGACCCCCCCCAAAGACACCCCAAAAATGCCCCCCCCAAATAACCCCCCCCCCAAATTTGACCCCCCCCCCAAGCGACCCCCCCACTCCCCAAAGTGATCCCCCCCCCCAAGAAGGACACCCCCCCCCCAAATCACCCCCCCCCAAAGTGCCCCCCCCAAATTTGACCCTCCCCAAAAGCCGCCCCCCCCGCCCCCCCCCAAAGTGACACCCCCCCCCCGGAAAAGAACCCCCCCCCCAAATTTGACCCCCCCCAAAGCACCCCCCCAAAGTGCCCCCCCACCCCGAAAAGAGCCCCCCCAAATGGGACCCCACACCCAATGACCCCCCCCAAATGCGACCCCCCCCCAAATTGACCCCCCCCAAAAGTGACCCCCCCAAAAGCGCCCCCCCCAATATGACCCCCCCAAAAAAAATGACCCCCAAATGTGACACCCCCCCCCCAAAAAATGACCCCCCCTTCAAATTTCACCCCCTCCCCAAAATGACCCCCCCCAAAAATGCCCCCCACATCCCCCCCCCCCCCCAAAAAAAAGTGCCCCCCCCCCAGAATGAGCCCCCCCCCCCCCCAATGACGTACCAGTCGGTGCCGGGGGGGGCGATGACGAGCAGCAGCGGGGCCGGGGGGGGGGGGGGGGTCGCCGCGGGGGGGTCTCCCCCCCCCTCCCCCTGCCGTGGGGGGGGTCCCCCGCGGGGGGGTCCGTCCCCGTCCCCGTCCCCCCCCCCCCCCCCGCCAGGAAATTCCCGTCCGAGAGACGCCGCCGAAGGAAATTCCATCCCCGGGGGGGGGCGCTATGGGCGGGGGGGGGCTATAGGGGATCAGGGGGTCTATAGGGGTCGGGGGGGGCGCTATGGGGCGGGGGGGGCTATAGGGGGCCGGGGGGGGGGAGCTATGGGGCTCGGGGGGGGGGGGTCTATAGGGGTCTGGGGGGGCTGTGGGGGGCTATGGGGCTGCGGGGGGTCTATAGGGGTCTGGGGGGGGGCGCTATGGGGCGGGGGGGGGCTATAGGGGGCCGGGGGGGGGGAGCTATGGGGCTGGGGGGGGTCTATAGGGGTCTGGGGGGGGCTGTGGGGGGGCTATGGGGCTGGGGGGGGTCTATAGGGGTCTGGGGGGGGCTATAGGGGTCGGGGGTGGGCTCTGGGGCTGGGGGGGGGGCTACAGGGAGCCTATGGGGGGGCTATGGGCTGGGGGGGGCTATAGGGGCTGGGGGGCTATAGGGGGGCTATGGGGCTGGGGGGGCTACAAGGGCCTATGGGGGGGGTCTATGGGGCTGGGGGGGGGGGCTATAGGGGACGGAGGGCTATGGGGCCGGCGGGGGGGTGTCTATAGGTGGCTATAGGGGTCGGGGGGGGGTATGGGGGGGGGCTATGGGGCTGGGGGGGGCTATAGGGGTGGGATCTATGGGGGGCAGAGGGTCTATAGGGGGCTGGGGGGGGGGGGGGGCTATAGGGGGAGGGTCTCTAGGGCGCTATGGGGCGTGTGGGGGGGGGGGGTCCCGCCCTATAGAATCCCCCATAGAATCCCCTATAGGAGCCCCCGGCCGCCTCCCCCGCCTCGGCCGAGCCCCTCCTCCTCCTCCCCCCCCCCACCCCGCTCGTCACTTCCGGCCCCGCCCCCGTGACGTCACCGCCCTCCCGCGCTCCGCAAGGTGGGGGGGGGGGGGAAGGAGCGCGGGGCCGGTGACGTCATCGCGCCCCTTCCTCACCCCCCCCCCGACCCATAGATCCCGTCCCTCCCCCCCGCCACGTGACCCCCCTCCCCCCCACGTGACCCCCCACGTGACCCCCCTCCCCCCCACACGTGACCCCCTCCCCCCCCCCGCTCCCCCCACAGGGGCCTTGGAGGACCCAGGGGACCATAGAGACGCGCTCCGGAGGACTGAGGGGACCCTCGGGGGGGCCCCCAGGGGACCATAGAGACGCGCTCCGGAGGACTGAGGGGACCCTGGGGGGGCCCTGGAGGACCCAGGGGACCATAGAGACGCGCTCCGGAGGACTGAGGGGACCCTCAGGGGGCCCCCAGGGGACCATAGAGACGCGCTCGGGAGGACTGAGGGGACCCTCGGGGGGCCCCCAGGGGACCATAGAGACGCGCTCGGGAGGACGGAGGGGCCA